>NC_134830.1:8113468-8171636 GCF_004210375.1 Tachypleus tridentatus | reverse complement strand
AAATCACTTATCAGTTGTAACAAACTTGATTACCTCAGTTCTACTTCACAAGTTGATTTAAATCACTTATCAGTTGTAACAAACTTGATTACCTCAGTTCTACTTCACAAGTTGATTTAAATCACTTATCAGTTGTAACAAACTTGATTACCTCAGTTCTACTTCACAAGTTGATTTAAATCACTTATCAGTTGTAACAAACTTGATTACCTCAGTTCTACTTCACAAGTTGATTTAAATCACTTATCAGTTGTAACAAACTTGATTACCTCAGTTCTACTTCACAAGTTGATTTAAATCACTTATCAGTTGTAACAAACTTCATTACCTCAGTTCTACTTCACAAGTTGATTTAAATCACTTATCAGTTGTAACAAACTTGATTACCTCAGTTCTACTTCACAAGTTGATTTAAATCACTTATCAGTTGTAACAAACTTGATTACCTCAGTTCTACTTCACAAGTTGATTTAAATCACTTATCAGTTGTAACAAACTTGATTACCTCAGTTCTACTTCACAAGTTGATTTAAATCACTTATCAGTTGTAACAAACTTGATTACCTCAGTTCTACTTCACAAGTTGATTTAAATCACTTATCAGTTGTAACAAACTTGATTACCTCAGTTCTACTTCACAAGTTGATTTAAATCACTTATCAGTTGTAACAAACTTGATTACCTCAGTTCTACTTCACAAGTTGATTTAAATCACTTATCAGTTGTAACAAACTTGATTACCTCAGTTCTACTTCACAAGTTGATTTAAATCACTTATCAGTTGTAACAAACTTGATTACCTCAGTTCTGCTTCACAAGTTGATTTAAATCACTTATCAGTTGTAACAAACTTGATTACCTCAGTTCTACTTCACAAGTTGATTTAAATCACTTATCAGTTGTAACAAACTTGATTACCTCAGTTCTACTTCACAAGTTGATTTAAATCACTTATCAGTTGTAAGTTGTAACAAACACTTATCAGTTGTAACAAACTTTAATTACCTCAGTTCTACTTCACAAGTTGATTTAAATCACTTATCAGTTGTAACAAACTTGATTACCTCAGTTCTACTTCACAAGTTGATTTAAATCACTTATCAGTTGTAACAAACTTGATTACCTCAGTTCTACTTCACAAGTTGATTTAAATCACTTATCAGTTGTAACAAACTTGATTACCTCAGTTCTGCTTCACAAGTTGATTTAAATCACTTATCAGTTGTAACAAACTTGATTACCTCAGTTCTACTTCACAAGTTGATTTAAATCACTTATCAGTTGTAACAAACTTGATTACCTCAGTTCTACTTCACAAGTTGATTTAAATCACTTATCAGTTGTAACAAACTTAATTAACTCAGTTCAACTTCACAAGTTGATTTAAATAACTTATCTGTTGTAACAAACTTGATTACCTCAGTTCTTTATCAGTTGTAACAAACTTGATTACACTTATCAGTTGTAACAAACTTGATTACCTCAGTTCTACTTCACAAGTTGATTTAAATCACTTATCAGTTGTAACAAACTTGATTACCTCAGTTCTACTTCACAAGTTGATTTAAATCACTTATCAGTTGTAACAAACTTGATTACAAGTTCTACTTCATTTGATTTAAATCACTTATCAGTTGTAACAAACTTGATTACCTCAGTTGACAAGTTGAAAATCACTTATCAGTTGTAACAAACTTGATTACCTCAGTTCTACTTCACAAGTTGATTTAAATCACTTATCAGTTGTAACAAACTTGATTACCTCAGTTCTACTTCACAAGTTGATTTAAATCACTTATCAGTTGTAACAAACTTGATTACCTCAGTTCTACTTCACAAGTTGATTTAAATCACTTATCAGTTGTAACAAACTTGATTACCTCAGTTCTACTTCACAAGTTGATTTAAATCACTTATCAGTTGTAACAAACTTGATTACCTCAGTTCTACTTCACAAGTTGATTTAAATCACTTATCAGTTGTAACAAACTTGATTACCTCAGTTCTACTTCACAAGTTGATTTAAATCACTTATCAGTTGTAACAAACTTGATTACCTCAGTTCTACTTCACAAGTTGATTTAAATCACTTATCAGTTGTAACAAACTTGATTACCTCAGTTCTACTTCACAAGTTGATTTAAATCACTTATCAGTTGTAACAAACTTGATTACCTCAGTTCTGCTTCACAAGTTGATTTAAATCACTTATCAGTTGTAACAAACTTTTACCTCAGTTCTGCTTCACAAGTTGATTTAAATCACTTATCAGTTGTAACAAACTTGATTACCTCAGTTCTACTTCACAAGTTGATTTAAATCACTTATCAGTTGTAACAAACTTGATTACCTCAGTTCTACTTCACAAGTTGATTTAAATCACTTATCAGTTGTAACAAACTTGATTACCTCAGTTCTACTTCACAAGTTGATTTAAATCACTTATCAGTTGTAACAAACTTGATTACCTCAGTTCTACTTCACAAGTTGATTTAAATCACTTATCAGTTGTAACAAACTTGATTACCTCAGTTCTACTTCACAAGTTGATTTAAATCACTTATCAGTTGTAACAAACTTGATTACCTCAGTTCTACTTCACAAGTTGATTTAAATCACTTATCAGTTGTAACAAACTTGATTACCTCAGTTCTACTTCACAAGTTGATTTAAATCACTTATCAGTTGTAACAAACTTGATTACCTCAGTTCTACTTCACAAGTTGATTTAAATCACTTATCAGTTGTAACAAACTTGATTACCTCAGTTCTACTTCACAAGTTGATTTAAATCACTTATCAGTTGTAACAAACTTGATTACCTCAGTTCTACTTCACAAGTTGATTTAAATCACTTATCAGTTGTAACAAACTTGATTACCTCAGTTCTACTTCACAAGTTGATTTAAATCACTTATCAGTTGTAACAAACTTGATTACCTCAGTTCTACTTCACAAGTTGATTTAAATCACTTATCAGTTGTAACAAACTTGATTACCTCAGTTCTACTTCACAAGTTGATTTAAATCACTTATCAGTTGTAACAAACTTGATTACCTCAGTTCTACTTCACAAGTTGATTTAAATCACTTATCAGTTGTAACAAACTTGATTACCTCAGTTCTACTTCACAAGTTGATTTAAATCACTTATCAGTTGTAACAAACTTGATTACCTCAGTTCTACTTCACAAGTTGATTTAAATCACTTATCAGTTGTAACAAACTTGATTACCTCAGTTCTACTTCACAAGTTGATTTAAATCACTTATCAGTTGTAACAAACTTGATTACCTCAGTTCTACTTCACAAGTTGATTTAAATCACTTATCAGTTGTAACAAACTTGATTACCTCAGTTCTACTTCACAAGTTGATTTAAATCACTTATCAGTTGTAACAAACTTGATTACCTCAGTTCTACTTCACAAGTTGATTTAAATCACTTATCAGTTGTAACAAACTTGATTACCTCAGTTCTACTTCACAAGTTGATTTAAATCACTTATCAGTTGTAACAAACTTGATTACCTCAGTTCTACTTCACAAGTTGATTTAAATCACTTATCAGTTGTAACAAACTTGATTACCTCAGTTCTACTTCACAAGTTGATTTAAATCACTTATCAGTTGTAACAAACTTGAGTTACACAAGTTGATTTAAATCACTTATCAGTTGTAACAAACTTGATTACCTCAGTTCTTTCACAAGTTGATTTAAATCACTTATCAGTTGTAACAAACTTGATTACCTCAGTTCTACTTCACAAGTTGATTTAAATCACTTATCAGTTGTAACAAACTTGATTACCTCAGTTCTACTTCACAAGTTGATTTAAATCACTTATCAGTTGTAACAAACTTGATTACCTCAGTTCTACTTCACAAGTTGATTTAAATCACTTATCAGTTGTAACAAACTTGATTACCTCAGTTCTACTTCACAAGTTGATTTAAATCACTTATCAGTTGTAACAAACTTGATTACCTCAGTTCTGCTTCACAAGTTGATTTAAATCACTTATCAGTTGTAACAAACTTGATTACCTCAGTTCTGCTTCACAAGTTGATTTAAATCACTTATCAGTTGTAACAAACTTGATTACCTCAGTTCTACTTCACAAGTTGATTTAAATCACTTATCAGTTGTAACAAACTTCATTACCTCAGTTCTACTTCACAAGTTGATTTAAATCACTTATCAGTTGTAACAAACTTGATTACCTCAGTTCTACTTCACAAGTTGATTTAAATCACTTATCAGTTGTAACAAACTTGATTACCTCAGTTCTGCTTCACAAGTTGATTTAAATCACTTATCAGTTGTAACAAACTTGATTACCTCAGTTCTACTTCACAAGTTGATTTAAATCACTTATCAGTTGTAACAAACTTGATTACCTCAGTTCTACTTCACAAGTTGATTTAAATCACTTATCAGTTGTAACAAACTTGATTACCTCAGTTCTACTTCACAAGTTGATTTAAATCACTTATCAGTTGTAACAAACTTGATTACCTCAGTTCTACTTCACAAGTTGATTTAAATCACTTATCAGTTGTAACAAACTTGATTACCTCAGTTCTACTTCACAAGTTGATTTAAATCACTTATCAGTTGTAACAAACTTGATTACCTCAGTTCTATTACTTCACAAGTTGATTTAAATCACTTATCAGTTGTAACAAACTTGATTACCTCAGTTCTACTTCACAAGTTGATTTAAATCACTTATCAGTTGTAACAAACTTGATTACCTCAGTTCTACTTCACAAGTTGATTTAAATCACTTATCAGTTGTAACAAACTTTTAAACCTCAGTTCTAACAAACTTGATTCACAAGTTGATTTAAATCACTTATCAGTTGTAACAAACTTGATTACCTCAGTTGTAACAAACTTGATTACCTCAGTTCTACTTCACAAGTTGATTTAAATCACTTATCAGTTGTAACAAACTTGATTACCTCAGTTCTACTTGATTTAAATCACTTATCAGTTGTAACAAACTTTTACCTCAGTTCTACACATCAGTTGTAACAAACTTCATTACCTCAGTTCTATTCAACAAGTTGATTTAAATCACTTATCAGTTGTAACAAACTTGATTACCTCAGTTCTGCTTCACAAGTTGATTTAAATCACTTATCAGTTGTAACAAACTTGATTACCTCAGTTCTACTTCACAAGTTGATTTAAATCACTTATCAGTTGTAACAAACTTGATTACCTCAGTTCTACTTCACAAGTTGATTTAAATCACTTATCAGTTGTAACAAACTTGATTACCTCAGTTCTACTTCACAAGTTGATTTAAATCACTTATCAGTTGTAACAAACTTGATTACCTCAGTTCTACTTCACAAGTTGATTTAAATCACTTATCAGTTGTAACAAACTTGATTACCTCAGTTCTACTTCACAAGTTGATTTAAATCACTTATCAGTTGTAACAAACTTGATTACCTCAGTTCTACTTCACAAGTTGATTTAAATCACTTATCAGTTGTAACAAACTTGATTACCTCAGTTCTACTTCACAAGTTGATTTAAATCACTTATCAGTTGTAACAAACTTGATTACCTCAGTTCTACTTCACAAGTTGATTTAAATCACTTATCAGTTGTAACAAACTTGATTACCTCAGTTCTACTTCACAAGTTGATTTAAATCACTTATCAGTTGTAACAAACTTGATTACCTCAGTTCTACTTCACAAGTTGATTTAAATCACTTATCAGTTGTAACAAACTTGATTACCTCAGTTCTACTTCACAAGTTGATTTAAATCACTTATCAGTTGTAACAAACTTGATTACCTCAGTTCTACTTCACAAGTTGATTTAAATCACTTATCAGTTGTAACAAACTTGATTACCTCAGTTCTTGATTTACTTCACAAGTTGATTTAAATCACTTATCAGTTGTAACAAACTTGATTACCTCAGTTCTACTTCACAAGTTGATTTAAATCACTTATCAGTTGTAACAAACTTGATTACCTCAGTTCTGCTTCACAAGTTGATTTAAATCACTTATCAGTTGTAACAAACTTGATTACCTCAGTTCTACTTCACAAGTTGATTTAAATCACTTATCAGTTGTAACAAACTTGATTACCTCAGTTCTACTTCACAAGTTGATTTAAATCACTTATCAGTTGTAACAAACTTGATTACCTCAGTTCTACTTCACAAGTTGATTTAAATCACTTATCAGTTGTAACAAACTTGATTACCTCAGTTCTACTTCACAAGTTGATTTAAATCACTTATCAGTTGTAACAAACTTGATTACCTCAGTTCTACTTCACAAGTTGATTTAAATCACTTATCAGTTGTAACAAACTTGATTACCTCAGTTCTACTTCACAAGTTGATTTAAATCACTTATCAGTTGTAACAAACTTGATTACCTCAGTTCTACTTCACAAGTTGATTTAAATCACTTATCAGTTGTAACAAACTTGATTACCTCAGTTCTACTTCACAAGTTGATTTAAATCACTTATCAGTTGTAACAAACTTGATTACCTCAGTTCTACTTCACAAGTTGATTTAAATCACTTATCAGTTGTAACAAACTTGATTACCTCAGTTCTACTTCACAAAATCACTTATCAGTTGTAACAAACTTGATTACCTCAGTTCTACTTCACAAGTTGATTTAAATCACTTATCAGTTGTAACAAACTTGATTACCTCAGTTCTACTTCACAAGTTGATTTAAATCACTTATCAGTTGTAACAAACTTGATTACCTCAGTTCTGCTTCACAAGTTGATTTAAATCACTTATCAGTTGTAACAAACTTGATTACCTCAGTTCTACTTCACAAGTTGATTTAAATCACTTATCAGTTGTAACAAACTTGATTACCTCAGTTCTACTTCACAAGTTGATTTAAATCACTTATCAGTTGTAACAAACTTGATTATCTCAGTTCTACTTTACAAGTTGATTTAAATCACTTATCAGAACAAACTTGTAACAAACTTGATTACCTCAGTTCTACTTCACAAGTTGATTTAAATCACTTATCAGTTGTAACAAACTTGATTACCTCAGTTCTACTTCACAAGTTGATTTAAATCACTTATCAGTTGTAACAAACTTGATTACCTCAGTTCTACTTCACAAGTTGATTTAAATCACTTATCAGTTGTAACAAACTTGATTACCTCAGTTCTACTTCACAAGTTGATTTAAATCACTTATCAGTTGTAACAAACTTGATTACCTCAGTTCTACTTCACAAGTTGATTTAAATCACTTATCAGTTGTAACAAACTTGATTACCTCAGTTCTGCTTCACAAGTTGATTTAAATCACTTATCAGTTGTAACAAACTTGATTACCTCAGTTCTACTTCACAAGTTGATTTAAATCACTTATCAGTTGTAACAAACTTGATTACCTCAGTTCTACTTCACAAGTTGATTTAAATCACTTATCAGTTGTAACAAACTTGATTACCTCAGTTCTACTTCACAAGTTGATTTAAATCACTTATCAGTTGTAACAAACTTGATTACCTCAGTTCTACTTCACAAGTTGATTTAAATCACTTATCAGTTGTAACAAACTTGATTACCTCAGTTCTACTTCACAAGTTGATTTAAATCACTTATCAGTTGTAACAAACTTGATTACCTCAGTTCTACTTCACAAGTTGATTTAAATCACTTATCAGTTGTAACAAACTTGATTACCTCAGTTCTACTTCACAAGTTGATTTAAATCACTTATCAGTTGTAACAAACTTGATTACCTCAGTTCTACTTCACAAGTTGATTTAAATCACTTATCAGTTGTAACAAACTTGATTACCTCAGTTCTACTTCACAAGTTGATTTAAATCACTTATCAGTTGTAACAAACTTGATTACCTCAGTTCTACTTCACAAGTTGATTTAAATCACTTATCAGTTGTAACAAACTTGATTACCTCAGTTCTACTTCACAAGTTGATTTAAATCACTTATCAGTTGTAACAAACTTGATTACCTCAGTTCTACACAAGTTGATTTAAATCACTTATCAGTTGTAACAAACTTGATTACCTCAGTTCTACTTCACAAGTTGATTTAAATCACTTATCAGTTGTAACAAACTTGATTACCTCAGTTCTACTTCACAAGTTGATTTAAATCACTTATCAGTTGTAACAAACTTGATTACCTTTCACACAGTTGATTTAAATCACTTATCAGTTGTAACAAACTTGATTACCTCAGTTCTACTTCACAAGTTGATTTAAATCACTTATCAGTTGTAACAAACTTGATTACCTCAGTTCTACTTCACAAGTTGATTTAAATCACTTATCAGTTGTAACAAACTTGATTACCTCAGTTCTACTTCACAAGTTGATTTAAATCACTTATCAGTTGTAACAAACTTGATTACCTCAGTTCTACTTCACAAGTTGATTTAAATCACTTATCAGTTGTAACAAACTTGATTACCTCAGTTCTACTTCACAAGTTGATTTAAATCACTTATCAGTTGTAACAAACTTGATTACCTCAGTTCTACTTCACAAGTTGATTTAAATCACTTATCAGTTGTAACAAACTTGATTACCTCAGTTCTGCTTCACAAGTTGATTTAAATCACTTATCAGTTGTAACAAACTTGATTACCTCAGTTCTGCTTCACAAGTTGATTTAAATCACTTATCAGTTGTAACAAACTTGATTACCTCAGTTCTACTTCACAAGTTGATTTAAATCACTTATCAGTTGTAACAAACTTGATTACCTCAGTTCTACTTCACAAGTTGATTTAAATCACTTATCAGTTGTAACAAACTTGATTACCTCAGTTCTACTTCACAAGTTGATTTAAATCACTTATCAGTTGTAACAAACTTGATTACCTCAGTTCTACTTCACAAGTTGATTTAAATCACTTATCAGTTGTAACAAACTTGATTACCTCAGTTCTACTTCACAAGTTGATTTAAATCACTTATCAGTTGTAACAAACTTGATTACCTCAGTTCTACTTCACAAGTTGATTTAAATCACTTATCAGTTGTAACAAACTTGATTACCTCAGTTCTACTTCACAAGTTGATTTAAATCACTTATCAGTTGTAACAAACTTGATTACCTCAGTTCTACTTCACAAGTTGATTTAAATCACTTATCAGTTGTAACAAACTTGATTACCTCAGTTCTACTTCACAAGTTGATTTAAATCACTTATCAGTTGTAACAAACTTGATTACCTCAGTTCTACTTCACAAGTTGATTTAAATCACTTATCAGTTGTAACAAACTTGATTACCTCAGTTCTACTTCACAAGTTGATTTAAATCACTTATCAGTTGTAACAAACTTGATTACCTCAGTTCTACTTCACAAGTTGATTTAAATCACTTATCAGTTGTAACAAACTTGATTACCTCAGTTCTACTTCACAAGTTGATTTAAATCACTTATCAGTTGTAACAAACTTGATTACCTCAGTTCTACTTCACAAGTTGATTTAAATCACTTATCAGTTGTAACAAACTTGATTACCTCAGTTCTGCTTCACAAGTTGATTTAAATCACTTATCAGTTGTAACAAACTTGATTACCTCAGTTCTGCTTCACAAGTTGATTTAAATCACTTATCAGTTGTAACAAACTTGATTACCTCAGTTCTAAATCACAAGTTGATTTAAATCACTTATCAGTTGTAACAAACTTGATTACCTCAGTTCTACTTCACAAGTTGATTTAAATCACTTATCAGTTGTAACAAACTTGATTACCTCAGTTCTACTTCACAAGTTGATTTAAATCACTTATCAGTTGTAACAAACTTGATTACCTCAGTTCTACTTCACAAGTTGATTTAAATCACTTATCAGTTGTAACAAACTTGATTACCTCAGTTCTACTTCACAAGTTGATTTAAATCACTTATCAGTTGTAACAAACTTGATTACCTCAGTTCTACTTCACAAGTTGATTTAAATCACTTATCAGTTGTAACAAACTTGATTACCTCAGTTCTACTTCACAAGTTGATTTAAATCACTTATCAGTTGTAACAAACTTGATTACCTCAGTTCTACTTCACAAGTTGATTTAAATCACTTATCAGTTGTAACAAACTTGATTACCTCAGTTCTACTTCACAAGTTGATTTAAATCACTTATCAGTTGTAACAAACTTGATTACCTCAGTTCTACTTCACAAGTTGATTTAAATCACTTATCAGTTGTAACAAACTTGATTACCTCAGTTCTACTTCACAAGTTGATTTAAATCACTTATCAGTTGTAACAAACTTGATTACCTCAGTTCTACTTCACAAGTTGATTTAAATCACTTATCAGTTGTAACAAACTTGATTACCTCAGTTCTACTTCACAAGTTGATTTAAATCACTTATCAGTTGTAACAAACTTGATTACCTCAGTTCTACTTCACAAGTTGATTTAAATCACTTATCAGTTGTAACAAACTTGATTACCTCAGTTCTACTTCACAAGTTGATTTAAATCACTTATCAGTTGTAACAAACTTGATTACCTCAGTTCTACAAGTTGATTTAAATCACAAGTTGATTTAAATCACTTATCAGTTGTAACAAACTTGATTACCTCAGTTCTACTTCACAAGTTGATTTAAATCACTTATCAGTTGTAACAAACTTGATTACCTCAGTTCTACTTCACAAGTTGATTTAAATCACTTATCAGTTGTAACAAACTTGATTACCTCAGTTCTACTTCACAAGTTGATTTAAATCACTTATCAGTTGTAACAAACTTGATTACCTCAGTTCTACTTCACAAGTTGATTTAAATCACTTATCAGTTGTAACAAACTTGATTACCTCAGTTCTACTTCACAAGTTGATTTAAATCACTTATCAGTTGTAACAAACTTGATTACCTCAGTTCTACTTCACAAGTTGATTTAAATCACTTATCAGTTGTAACAAACTTGATTACCTCAGTTCTACTTCACAAGTTGATTTAAATCACTTATCAGTTGTAACAAACTTGATTACCTCAGTTCTACTTCACAAGTTGATTTAAATCACTTATCAGTTGTAACAAACTTGATTACCTCAGTTCTACTTCACAAGTTGATTTAAATCACTTATCAGTTGTAACAAACTTGATTACCTCAGTTCTGCTTCACAAGTTGATTTAAATCACTTATCAGTTGTAACAAACTTGATTACCTCAGTTCTACTTCACAAGTTGATTTAAATCACTTATCAGTTGTAACAAACTTGATTACCTCAGTTCTACTTCACAAGTTGATTTAAATCACTTATCAGTTGTAACAAACTTGATTACCTCAGTTCTACTTCACAAGTTGATTTAAATCACTTATCAGTTGTAACAAACTTGATTACCTCAGTTCTACTTCACAAGTTGATTTAAATCACTTATCAGTTGTAACAAACTTGATTACCTCAGTTCTACTTCACAAGTTGATTTAAATCACTTATCAGTTGTAACAAACTTGATTACCTCAGTTCTACTTCACAAGTTGATTTAAATCACTTATCAGTTGTAACAAACTTGATTACCTCAGTTCTACTTCACAAGTTGATTTAAATCACTTATCAGTTGTAACAAACTTGATTACCTCAGTTCTACTTCACAAGTTGATTTAAATCACTTATCAGTTGTAACAAACTTGATTACCTCAGTTCTAACAAACTTGATTCACAAGTTGATTTAAATCACTTATCAGTTGTAACAAACTTGATTACCTCAGTTCTACTTCACAAGTTGATTTAAATCACTTATCAGTTGTAACAAACTTGATTACCTCAGTTCTACTTCACAAGTTGATTTAAATCACTTATCAGTTGTAACAAACTTGATTACCTCAGTTCTACTTCACAAGTTGATTTAAATCACTTATCAGTTGTAACAAACTTGATTACCTCAGTTCTACTTCACAAGTTGATTTAAATCACTTATCAGTTGTAACAAACTTGATTACCTCAGTTCTACTTCACAAGTTGATTTAAATCACTTATCAGTTGTAACAAACTTGATTACCTCAGTTCTACTTCACAAGTTGATTTAAATCACTTATCAGTTGTAACAAACTTGATTACCTCAGTTCTACTTCACAAGTTGATTTAAATCACTTATCAGTTGTAACAAACTTGATTACCTCAGTTCTACTTCACAAGTTGATTTAAATCACTTATCAGTTGTAACAAACTTGATTACCTCAGTTCTACTTCACAAGTTGATTTAAATCACTTATCAGTTGTAACAAACTTGATTACCTCAGTTCTACTTCACAAGTTGATTTAAATCACTTATCAGTTGTAACAAACTTGATTACCTCAGTTCTACTTCACAAGTTGATTTAAATCACTTATCAGTTGTAACAAACTTGATTACCTCAGTTCTACTTCACAAGTTGATTTAAATCACTTATCAGTTGTAACAAACTTGATTACCTCAGTTCTACTTCACAAGTTGATTTAAATCACTTATCAGTTGTAACAAACTTGATTACCTCAGTTCTACTTCACAAGTTGATTTAAATCACTTATCAGTTGTAACAAACTTGATTACCTCAGTTCTACTTCACAAGTTGATTTAAATCACTTATCAGTTGTAACAAACTTGATTACCTCAGTTCTACTTCACAAGTTGATTTAAATCACTTATCAGTTGTAACAAACTTGATTACCTCAGTTCTACTTCACAAGTTGATTTAAATCACTTATCAGTTGTAACAAACTTGATTACCTCAGTTCTACTTCACAAGTTGATTTAAATCACTTATCAGTTGTAACAAACTTGATTACCTCAGTTCTACTTCACAAGTTGATTTAAATCACTTATCAGTTGTAACAAACTTGATTACCTCAGTTCTACTTCACAAGTTGATTTAAATCACTTATCAGTTGTAACAAACTTGATTACCTCAGTTCTACTTCACAAGTTGATTTAAATCACTTATCAGTTGTAACAAACTTGATTACCTCAGTTCTACTTCACAAGTTGATTTAAATCACTTATCAGTTGTAACAAACTTGATTACCTCAGTTCTACTTCACAAGTTGATTTAAATCACTTATCAGTTGTAACAAACTTGATTACCTCAGTTCTACTTCACAAGTTGATTTAAATCACTTATCAGTTGTAACAAACTTGATTACCTCAGTTCTACTTCACAAGTTGATTTAAATCACTTATCAGTTGTAACAAACTTGATTACCTCAGTTCTACTTCACAAGTTGATTTAAATCACTTATCAGTTGTAACAAACTTGATTACCTCAGTTCTACTTCACAAGTTGATTTAAATCACTTATCAGTTGTAACAAACTTGATTACCTCAGTTCTACTTCACAAGTTGATTTAAATCACTTATCAGTTGTAACAAACTTGATTACCTCAGTTCTACTTCACAAGTTGATTTAAATCACTTATCAGTTGTTACCTCAGTTCTACAAACACTTATCATTGTAACAGTTCTGATTACCTCACAAGTTGATTTAAATCACTTATCAGTTGTAACAAACTTGATTACCTCAGTTCTACTTCACAAGTTGATTTAAATCACTTATCAGTTGTAACAAACTTGATTACCTCAGTTCTACTTGATTTAAATCACTTATCACAAACTTGTTGATTTAAATCACTTATCAGTTGTAACAAACTTGATTACCTCAGTTCTACTTCACAAGTTGATTTAAATCACTTATCAGTTGTAACAAACTTGATTACCTCAGTTCTACTTCACAAGTTGATTTAAATCACTTATCAGTTGTAACAAACTTGATTACCTCAGTTCTACTTCACAAGTTGATTTAAATCACTTATCAGTTGTAACAAACTTGATTACCTCAGTTCTACTTCACAAGTTGATTTAAATCACTTATCAGTTGTAACAAACTTGATTACCTCAGTTCTACTTCACAAGTTGATTTAAATCACTTATCAGTTGTAACAAACTTGATTACCTCAGTTCTACTTCACAAGTTGATTTAAATCACTTATCAGTTGTAACAAACTTGATTACCTCAGTTCTACTTCACAAGTTGATTTAAATCACTTATCAGTTGTAACAAACTTGATTACCTCAGTTCTACTTCACAAGTTGATTTAAATCACTTATCAGTTGTAACAAACTTGATTACCTCAGTTCTGCTTCACAAGTTGATTTAAATCACTTATCAGTTGTAACAAACTTGATTACCTCAGTTCTGCTTCACAAGTTGATTTAAATCACTTATCAGTTGTAACAAACTTGATTACCTCAGTTCTACTTCACAAGTTGATTTAAATCACTTATCAGTTGTAACAAACTTGATTACCTCAGTTCTACTTCACAAGTTGATTTAAATCACTTATCAGTTGTAACAAACTTGATTACCTCAGTTCTACTTCACAAGTTGATTTAAATCACTTATCAGTTGTAACAAACTTGATTACCTCAGTTCTACTTCACAAGTTGATTTAAATCACTTATCAGTTGTAACAAACTTGATTACCTCAGTTCTACTTCACAAGTTGATTTAAATCACTTATCAGTTGTAACAAACTTGATTACCTCAGTTCTACTTCACAAGTTGATTTAAATCACTTATCAGTTGTAACAAACTTGATTACCTCAGTTCTACTTCACAAGTTGATTTAAATCACTTATCAGTTGTAACAAACTTGATTACCTCAGTTCTACTTCACAAGTTGATTTAAATCACTTATCAGTTGTAACAAACTTGATTACCTCAGTTCTACTTCACAAGTTGATTTAAATCACTTATCAGTTGTAACAAACTTGATTACCTCAGTTCTACTTCACAAGTTGATTTAAATCACTTGTATCAGTTGATTTAAATCACTTATCAGTTGTAACAAACTTGATTACCTCAGTTCTACTTCACAAGTTGATTTAAATCACTTATCAGTTGTAACAAACTTGATTACCTCAGTTCTACTTCACAAGTTGATTTAAATCACTTATCAGTTGTAACAAACTTGATTACCTCAGTTCTACTTCACAAGTTGATTTAAATCACTTATCAGTTGTAACAAACTTGATTACCTCAGTTCTACTTCACAAGTTGATTTAAATCACTTATCAGTTGTAACAAACTTGATTACCTCAGTTCTACTTCACAAGTTGATTTAAATCACTTATCAGTTGTAACAAACTTGATTACCTCAGTTCTACTTCACAAGTTGATTTAAATCACTTATCAGTTGTAACAAACTTGATTACCTCAGTTCTTGACTTCACAAGTTGATTTAAATCACTTATCAGTTGTAACAAACTTGATTACCTCAGTTCTACTTCACAAGTTGATTTAAATCACTTATCAGTTGTAACAAACTTGATTACCTCAGTTCTACTTCACAAGTTGATTTAAATCACTTATCAGTTGTAACAAACTTGATTACCTCAGTTCTACTTCACAAGTTGATTTAAATCACTTATCAGTTGTAACAAACTTGATTACCTCAGTTCTACTTCACAAGTTGATTTAAATCACTTATCAGTTGTAACAAACTTGATTACCTCAGTTCTACTTCACAAGTTGATTTAAATCACTTATCAGTTGTAACAAACTTGATTACCTCAGTTCTACTTCACAAGTTGATTTAAATCACTTATCAGTTGTAACAAACTTGATTACCTCAGTTCTACTTCACAAGTTGATTTAAATCACTTATCAGTTGTAACAAACTTGATTACCTCAGTTCTACTTCACAAGTTGATTTAAATCACTTATCAGTTGTAACAAACTTGATTACCTCAGTTCTACTTCACAAGTTGATTTAAATCACTTATCAGTTGTAACAAACTTGATTACCTCAGTTCTACTTCACAAGTTGATTTAAATCACTTATCAGTTGTAACAAACTTGATTACCTCAGTTCTACTTCACAAGTTGATTTAAATCACTTATCAGTTGTAACAAACTTGATTACCTCAGTTCTTGATTACCTCAGTTCTACACAAGTTGATTTAAATCACTTATCAGTTGTAACAAACTTGATTACCTCAGTTCTACTTCACAAGTTGATTTAAATCACTTATCAGTTGTAACAAACTTGATTACCTCAGTTCTACTTCACAAGTTGATTTAAATCACTTATCAGTTGTAACAAACTTGATTACCTCAGTTCTACTTCACAAGTTGATTTAAATCACTTATCAGTTGTAACAAACTTGATTACCTCAGTTCTACTTCACAAGTTGATTTAAATCACTTATCAGTTGTAACAAACTTGATTACCTCAGTTCTACTTCACAAGTTGATTTAAATCACTTATCAGTTGTAACAAACTTGATTACCTCAGTTCTACTTCACAAGTTGATTTAAATCACTTATCAGTTGTAACAAACTTGATTACCTCAGTTCTACTTCACAAGTTGATTTAAATCACTTATCAGTTGTAACAAACTTGATTACCTCAGTTCTACTTCACAAGTTGATTTAAATCACTTATCAGTTGTAACAAACTTGATTACCTCAGTTCTACTTCACAAGTTGATTTAAATCACTTATCAGTTGTAACAAACTTGATTACCTCAGTTCTACTTCACAAGTTGATTTAAATTGATTTAAATCACTTATCAGTTGTAACAAACTTGATTACCTCAGTTCTACTTCACAAGTTGATTTAAATCACTTATCAGTTGTAACAAACTTGATTACCTCAGTTCTTGATTTAAATCTTCACAAGTTGATTTAAATCACTTATCAGTTGTAACAAACTTGATTACCTCAGTTCTACTTCACAAGTTGATTTAAATCACTTATCAGTTGTAACAAACTTGATTACCTCAGTTCTACTTCACAAGTTGATTTAAATCACTTATCAGTTGTAACAAACTTGATTACCTCAGTTCTACTTCACAAGTTGATTTAAATCACTTATCAGTTGTAACAAACTTGATTACCTCAGTTCTACTTCACAAGTTGATTTAAATCACTTATCAGTTGTAACAAACTTGATTACCTCAGTTCTACTTCACAAGTTGATTTAAATCACTTATCAGTTGTAACAAACTTGATTACCTCAGTTCTACTTCACAAGTTGATTTAAATCACTTATCAGTTGTAACAAACTTGATTACCTCAGTTCTACTTCACAAGTTGATTTAAATCACTTATCAGTTGTAACAAACTTGATTACCTCAGTTCTGCTTCACAAGTTGATTTAAATCACTTATCAGTTGTAACAAACTTGATTACCTCAGTTCTACTTCACAAGTTGATTTAAATCACTTATCAGTTGTAACAAACTTGATTACCTCAGTTCTGCTTCACAAGTTGATTTAAATCACTTATCAGTTGTAACAAACTTGATTACCTCAGTTCTGCTTCACAAGTTGATTTAAATCACTTATCAGTTGTAACAAACTTGATTACCTCAGTTCTACTTCACAAGTTGATTTAAATCACTTATCAGTTGTAACAAACTTGATTACCTCAGTTCTACTTCACAAGTTGATTTAAATCACTTATCAGTTGTAACAAACTTGATTACCTCAGTTCTACTTCACAAGTTGATTTAAATCACTTATCAGTTGTAACAAACTTGATTACCTCAGTTCTTGCTTTCACAAGTTGATTTAAATCACTTATCAGTTGTAACAAACTTGATTACCTCAGTTCTACTTCACAAGTTGATTTAAATCACTTATCAGTTGTAACAAACTTGATTACCTCAGTTCTACTTCACAAGTTGATTTAAATCACTTATCAGTTGTAACAAACTTGATTACCTCAGTTCTACTTCACAAGTTGATTTAAATCACTTATCAGTTGTAACAAACTTGATTACCTCAGTTCTACTTCACAAGTTGATTTAAATCACTTATCAGTTGTAACAAACTTGATTACCTCAGTTCTACTTCACAAGTTGATTTAAATCACTTATCAGTTGTAACAAACTTGATTACCTCAGTTCTACTTCACAAGTTGATTTAAATCACTTATCAGTTGTAACAAACTTGATTACCTCAGTTCTACTTCACAAGTTGATTTAAATCACTTATCAGTTGTAACAAACTTGATTACCTCAGTTCTACTTCACAAGTTGATTTAAATCACTTATCAGTTGTAACAAACTTGATTACCTCAGTTCTACTTCACAAGTTGATTTAAATCACTTATCAGTTGTAACAAACTTGATTACCTCAGTTCTACTTCACAAGTTGATTTAAATCACTTATCAGTTGTAACAAACTTGATTACCTCAGTTCTACTTCACAAGTTGATTTAAATCACTTATCAGTTGTAACAAACTTGATTACCTCAGTTCTACTTCACAAGTTGATTTAAATCACTTATCAGTTGTAACAAACTTGATTACCTCAGTTCTACTTCACAAGTTGATTTAAATCACTTATCAGTTGTAACAAACTTGATTACCTCAGTTCTATTTCACAAGTTGATTTAAATCACTTATCAGTTGTAACAAACTTGATTACCTCAGTTCTACTTCACAAGTTGATTTAAATCACTTATCAGTTGTAACAAACTTGATTACCTCAGTTCTACTTCACAAGTTGATTTAAATCACTTATCAGTTGTAACAAACTTGATTACCTCAGTTCTACTTCACAAGTTGATTTAAATCACTTATCAGTTGTAACAAACTTGATTACCTCAGTTCTACTTCACAAGTTGATTTAAATCACTTATCAGTTGTAACAAACTTGATTACCTCAGTTCTACTTCACAAGTTGATTTAAATCACTTATCAGTTGTAACAAACTTGATTACCTCAGTTCTGCTTCACAAGTTGATTTAAATCACTTATCAGTTGTAACAAACTTGATTACCTCAGTTCTACTTCACAAGTTGATTTAAAGTCACTTGATTTAAATCACTTATCAGTTGTAACAAACTTGATTACCTCAGTTCTTTTTAAATCACTCAGTTGTAACAAACTTGATTACTTCTACTTCACAAGTTGATTTAAATCACTTATCAGTTGTAACAAACTTGATTACCTCAGTTCTAGTTGATTTAAATCACTTATCAGTTGTAACAAACTTGATTACCTCAGTTCTACTTCACAAGTTGATTTAAATCACTTATCAGTTGTAACAAACTTGATTACCTCAGTTCTACTTCACAAGTTGATTTAAATCACTTATCAGTTGTAACAAACTTGATTACCTCAGTTCTACTTCACAAGTTGATTTAAATCACTTATCAGTTGTAACAAACTTGATTACCTCAGTTCTACTTCACAAGTTGATTTAAATCACTTATCAGTTGTAACAAACTTGATTACCTCAGTTCTACTTCACAAGTTGATTTAAATCACTTATCAGTTGTAACAAACTTGATTACCTCAGTTCTACTTCACAAGTTGATTTAAATCACTTATCAGTTGTAACAAACTTGATTACCTCAGTTCTACTTCACAAGTTGATTTAAATCACTTATCAGTTGTAACAAACTTGATTACCTCAGTTCTACTTCACAAGTTGATTTAAATCACTTATCAGTTGTAACAAACTTGATTACCTCAGTTCTACTTCACAAGTTGATTTAAATCACTTATCAGTTGTAACAAACTTGATTACCTCAGTTCTACTTCACAAGTTGATTTAAATCACTTATCAGTTGTAACAAACTTGATTACCTCAGTTCTACTTCACAAGTTGATTTAAATCACTTATCAGTTGTAACAAACTTGATTACCTCAGTTCTACTTCACAAGTTGATTTAAATCACTTATCAGTTGTAACAAACTTGATTACCTCAGTTCTACTTCACAAGTTGATTTAAATCACTTATCAGTTGTAACAAACTTGATTACCTCAGTTCTACTTCACAAGTTGATTTAAATCACTTATCAGTTGTAACAAACTTGATTACCTCAGTTCTACTTCACAAGTTGATTTAAATCACTTATCAGTTGTAACAAACTTGATTACCTCAGTTCTACTTCACAAGTTGATTTAAATCACTTATCAGTTGTAACAAACTTGATTACCTCAGTTCTACTTCACAAGTTGATTTAAATCACTTATCAGTTGTAACAAACTTGATTACCTCAGTTCTACTTCACAAGTTGATTTAAATCACTTATCAGTTGTAACAAACTTGATTACCTCAGTTCTACTTCACAAGTTGATTTAAATCACTTATCAGTTGTAACAAACTTGATTACCTCAGTTCTACTTCACAAGTTGATTTAAATCACTTATCAGTTGTAACAAACTTGATTACCTCAGTTCTACTTCACAAGTTGATTTAAATCACTTATCAGTTGTAACAAACTTGATTACCTCAGTTCTACTTCACAAGTTGATTTAAATCACTTATCAGTTGTAACAAACTTGATTACCTCAGTTCTACTTCACAAGTTGATTTAAATCACTTATCAGTTGTAACAAACTTGATTACCTCAGTTCTACTTCACAAGTTGATTTAAATCACTTATCAGTTGTAACAAACTTGATTACCTCAGTTCTATTACTTCACAAGTTGATTTAAATCACTTATCAGTTGTAACAAACTTGATTACCTCAGTTCTACTTCACAAGTTGATTTAAATCACTTATCAGTTGTAACAAACTTGATTACCTCAGTTCTACTTCACAAGTTGATTTAAATCACTTATCAGTTGTAACAAACTTGATTACCTCAGTTCTACTTCACAAGTTGATTTAAATCACTTATCAGTTGTAACAAACTTGATTACCTCAGTTCTACTTCACAAGTTGATTTAAATCACTTATCAGTTGTAACAAACTTGATTACCTCAGTTCTACTTCACAAGTTGATTTAAATCACTTATCAGTTGTAACAAACTTTTCACACAAGTTGATTTAAATCACTTATCAGTTGTAACAAACTTCATTACCTCAGTTCTGCTTCACAAGTTGATTTAAATCACTTATCAGTTGTAACAAACTTGATTACCTCAGTTCTACTTCACAAGTTGATTTAAATCACTTATCAGTTGTAACAAACTTGATTACCTCAGTTCTACTTCACAAGTTGATTTAAATCACTTATCAGTTGTAACAAACTTGATTACCTCAGTTCTGCTTCACAAGTTGATTTAAATCACTTATCAGTTGTAACAAACTTGATTACCTCAGTTCTGCTTCACAAGTTGATTTAAATCACTTATCAGTTGTAACAAACTTGATTACCTCAGTTCTGCTTCACAAGTTGATTTAAATCACTTATCAGTTGTAACAAACTTGATTACCTCAGTTCTACTTCACAAGTTGATTTAAATCACTTATCAGTTGTAACAAACTTGATTACCTCAGTTCTACTTCACAAGTTGATTTAAATCACTTATCAGTTGTAACAAACTTGATTACCTCAGTTCTACTTCACAAGTTGATTTAAATCACTTATCAGTTGTAACAAACTTGATTACCTCAGTTCTACTTCACAAGTTGATTTAAATCACTTATCAGTTGTAACAAACTTGATTACCTCAGTTCTACTTCACAAGTTGATTTAAATCACTTATCAGTTGTAACAAACTTGATTACCTCAGTTCTACTTCACAAGTTGATTTAAGTTGATTTAAATCACTTATCAGTTGTAACAAACTTATCAGTTACCAAACTTCTTACCTCACAAGTTGATTTAAATCACTTATCAGTTGTAACAAACTTGATTACCTCAGTTCTACTTCACAAGTTGATTTAAATCACTTATCAGTTGTAACAAACTTGATTACCTCAGTTCTACTTCACAAGTTGATTTAAATCACTTATCAGTTGTAACAAACTTGATTACCTCAGTTCTACTTCACAAGTTGATTTAAATCACTTATCAGTTGTAACAAACTTGATTACCTCAGTTCTACTTCACAAGTTGATTTAAATCACTTATCAGTTGTAACAAACTTGATTACCTCAGTTCTACTTCACAAGTTGATTTAAATCACTTATCAGTTGTAACAAACTTGATTACCTCAGTTCTACTTCACAAGTTGATTTAAATCACTTATCAGTTGTAACAAACTTGACCTCAGTTCTGCTTCACAAGTTGATTTAAATCACTTATCAGTTGTAACAAACTTCCTCAGTTCTACTTCACAAGTTGATTTAAATCACTTATCAGTTGTAACAAACTTGATTACCTCAGTTCTACTTCACAAGTTGATTTAAATCACTTATCAGTTGTAACAAACTTGATTACCTCAGTTCTACTTCACAAGTTGATTTAAATCACTTATCAGTTGTAACAAACTTGATTACCTCAGTTCTACTTCACAAGTTGATTTAAATCACTTATCAGTTGTAACAAACTTGATTACCTCAGTTCTACTTCACAAGTTGATTTAAATCACTTATCAGTTGTAACAAACTTGATTACCTCAGTTCTACTTCACAAGTTGATTTAAATCACTTATCAGTTGTAACAAACTTGATTACCTCAGTTCTACTTCACAAGTTGATTTAAATCACTTATCAGTTGTAACAAACTTGATTACCTCAGTTCTACTTCACAAGTTGATTTAAATCACTTATCAGTTGTAACAAACTTGATTACCTCAGTTCTACTTCACAAGTTGATTTAAATCACTTATCAGTTGTAACAAACTTGATTACCTCAGTTCTACTTCACAAGTTGATTTAAATCACTTATCAGTTGTAACAAACTTGATTACCTCAGTTCTACTTCACAAGTTGATTTAAATCACTTATCAGTTGTAACAAACTTGATTACCTCAGTTCTACTTCACAAGTTGATTTAAATCACTTATCAGTTGTAACAAACTTGATTACCTCAGTTCTACTTCACAAGTTGATTTAAATCACTTATCAGTTGTAACAAACTTGATTACCTCAGTTCTGCTTCACAAGTTGATTTAAATCACTTATCAGTTGTAACAAACTTGATTACCTCAGTTCTGCTTCACAAGTTGATTTAAATCACTTATCAGTTGTAACAAACTTGATTACCTCAGTTCTACTTCACAAGTTGATTTAAATCACTTATCAGTTGTAACAAACTTGATTACCTCAGTTCTACTTCACAAGTTGATTTAAATCACTTATCAGTTGTAACAAACTTGATTACCTCAGTTCTACTTCACAAGTTGATTTAAATCACTTATCAGTTGTAACAAACTTGATTACCTCAGTTCTACTTCACAAGTTGATTTAAATCACTTATCTGTTGTAACAAACTTACCTCAGTTCTACTTCTTGATTTAAATCACTTATCAGTTGTAACAAACTTGATTACCTCAGTTCTACACAAGTTGATTTAAATCACTTATCAGTTGTAACAAACTTGATTACCTCAGTTCTACTTCACAAGTTGATTTAAATCACTTATCAGTTGTAACAAACTTGATTACCTCAGTTCTACTTCACAAGTTGATTTAAATCACTTATCAGTTGTAACAAACTTGATTACCTCAGTTCTACTTCACAAGTTGATTTAAATCACTTATCAGTTGTAACAAACTTGATTACCTCAGTTCTACTTCACAAGTTGATTTAAGTTCTATCACTTATTTAAATCACTTATCAGTTGTAACAAACTTGATTACCTCAGTTCTACTTCACAAGTTGATTTAAATCACTTATCAGTTGTAACAAACTTGATTACCTCAGTTCTTCACTTCACAAGTTGATTTAAATCACTTATCAGTTGTAACAAACTTGATTACCTCAGTTCTACTTCACAAGTTGATTTAAATCACTTATCAGTTGTAACAAACTTGATTACCTCAGTTCTACTTCACAAGTTGATTTAAATCACTTATCAGTTGTAACAAACTTGATTACCTCAGTTCTACTTCACAAGTTGATTTAAATCACTTATCAGTTGTAACAAACTTGATTACCTCAGTTCTACTTCACAAGTTGATTTAAATCACTTATCAGTTGTAACAAACTTGATTACCTCAGTTCTACTTCACAAGTTGATTTAAATCACTTATCAGTTGTAACAAACTTGATTACCTCAGTTCTATTACTTCACAAGTTGATTTAAATCACTTATCAGTTGTAACAAACTTGATTACCTCAGTTCTACTTCACAAGTTGATTTAAATCACTTATCAGTTGTAACAAACTTGATTACCTCAGTTCTACTTCACAAGTTGATTTAAATCACTTATCAGTTGTAACAAACTTGATTACCTCAGTTCTACTTCACAAGTTGATTTAAATCACTTATCAGTTGTAACAAACTTGTTGATTACCTCAGTTCTTGATTACCTCAGTTCTTCACAAGTTGATTTAAATCACTTATCAGTTGTAACAAACTTGATTACCTCAGTTCTACTTCACAAGTTGATTTAAATCACTTATCAGTTGTAACAAACTTGATTACCTCAGTTCTACAAGTTGATTTAAATCACTTATCAGTTGTAACAAACTTGATTACCTCAGTTCTACTTCACAAGTTGATTTAAATCACTTATCAGTTGTAACAAACTTGATTACCTCAGTTCTACTTCACAAGTTGATTTAAATCACTTATCAGTTGTAACAAACTTGATTACCTCAGTTCTACTTCACAAGTTGATTTAAATCACTTATCAGTTGTAACAAACTTGATTACCTCAGTTCTGCTTCACAAGTTGATTTAAATCACTTATCAGTTGTAACAAACTTGATTACCTCAGTTCTACTTCACAAGTTGATTTAAATCACTTATCAGTTGTAACAAACTTGATTACCTCAGTTCTACTTCACAAGTTGATTTAAATCACTTATCAGTTGTAACAAACTTGATTACCTCAGTTCTACTTCACAAGTTGATTTAAATCACTTATCAGTTGTAACAAACTTGATTACCTCAGTTCTACTTCACAAGTTGATTTAAATCACTTATCAGTTGTAACAAACTTGATTACCTCAGTTCTACTTCACAAGTTGATTTAAATCACTTATCAGTTGTAACAAACTTGATTACCTCAGTTCTACTTCACAAGTTGATTTAAATCACTTATCAGTTGTAACAAACTTGATTACCTCAGTTCTACTTCACAAGTTGATTTAAATCACTTATCACTTATCAGTTGTAACAAACTTGATTACCTCAGTTCTACTTCACAAGTTGATTTAAATCACTTATCAGTTGTAACAAACTTGATTACCTCAGTTCTACTTCACAAGTTGATTTAAATCACTTATCAGTTGTAACAAACTTGATTACCTCAGTTCTACTTCACAAGTTGATTTAAATCACTTATCAGTTGTAACAAACTTGATTACCTCAGTTCTACTTCACAAGTTGATTTAAATCACTTATCAGTTGTAACAAACTTGATTACCTCAGTTCTACTTCACAAGTTGATTTAAATCACTTATCAGTTGTAACAAACTTGATTACCTCAGTTCTGCTTCACAAGTTGATTTAAATCACTTATCAGTTGTAACAAACTTGATTACCTCAGTTCTACTTCACAAGTTGATTTAAATCACTTATCAGTTGTAACAAACTTGATTACCTCAGTTCTACTTCACAAGTTGATTTAAATCACTTATCAGTTGTAACAAACTTGATTACCTCAGTTCTACTTCACAAGTTGATTTAAATCACTTATCAGTTGTAACAAACTTGATTACCTCAGTTCTACTTCACAAGTTGATTTAAATCACTTATCAGTTGTAACAAACTTGATTACCTCAGTTCTACTTCACAAGTTGATTTAAATCACTTATCAGTTGTAACAAACTTGATTACCTCAGTTCTACTTCACAAGTTGATTTAAATCACTTATCAGTTGTAACAAACTTGATTACCTCAGTTCTACTTCACAAGTTGATTTAAATCACTTATCAGTTGTAACAAACTTGATTACCTCAGTTCTACTTCACAAGTTGATTTAAATCACTTATCAGTTGTAACAAACTTGATTACCTCAGTTCTACTTCACAAGTTGATTTAAATCACTTATCAGTTGTAACAAACTTGATTACCTCAGTTCTACTTCACAAGTTGATTTAAATCACTTATCAGTTGTAACAAACTTGATTACCTCAGTTCTACTTCACAAGTTGATTTAAATCACTTATCAGTTGTAACAAACTTGATTACCTCAGTTCTACTTCACAAGTTGATTTAAATCACTTATCAGTTGTAACAAACTTGATTACCTCAGTTCTGCTTCACAAGTTGATTTAAATCACTTATCAGTTGTAACAAACTTGATTACCTCAGTTCTACTTCACAAGTTGATTTAAATCACTTATCAGTTGTAACAAACTTGATTACCTCAGTTCTACTTCACAAGTTGATTTAAATCACTTATCAGTTGTAACAAACTTGATTACCTCAGTTCTACTTCACAAGTTGATTTAAATCACTTATCAGTTGTAACAAACTTGATTACCTCAGTTCTACTTCACAAGTTGATTTAAATCACTTATCAGTTGTAACAAACTTGATTACCTCAGTTCTACTTCACAAGTTGATTTAAATCACTTATCAGTTGTAACAAACTTGATTACCTCAGTTCTACTTCACAAGTTGATTTAAATCACTTATCAGTTGTAACAAACTTGATTACCTCAGTTCTACTTCACAAGTTGATTTAAATCACTTATCAGTTGTAACAAACTTGATTACCTCAGTTCTACTTCACAAGTTGATTTAAATCACTTATCAGTTGTAACAAACTTGATTACCTCAGTTCTACTTCACAAGTTGATTTAAATCACTTATCAGTTGTAACAAACTTGATTACCTCAGTTCTACTTCACAAGTTGATTTAAATCACTTATCAGTTGTAACAAACTTGATTACCTCAGTTCTACTTCACAAGTTGATTTAAATCACTTATCAGTTGTAACAAACTTGATTACCTCAGTTCTACTTCACAAGTTGATTTAAATCACTTATCAGTTGTAACAAACTTGATTACCTCAGTTCTACTTCACAAGTTGATTTAAATCACTTATCAGTTGTAACAAACTTGATTACCTCAGTTCTACTTCACAAGTTGATTTAAATCACTTATCAGTTGTAACAAACTTGATTACCTCAGTTCTACTTCACAAGTTGATTTAAATCACTTATCAGTTGTAACAAACTTGATTACCTCAGTTCTACTTCACAAGTTGATTTAAATCACTTATCAGTTGTAACAAACTTGATTACCTCAGTTCTGCTTCACAAGTTGATTTAAATCACTTATCAGTTGTAACAAACTTGATTACCTCAGTTCTACTTCACAAGTTGATTTAAATCACTTATCAGTTGTAACAAACTTGATTACCTCAGTTCTACTTCACAAGTTGATTTAAATCACTTATCAGTTGTAACAAACTTGATTACCTCAGTTCTACTTCACAAGTTGATTTAAATCACTTATCAGTTGTAACAAACTTGATTACCTCAGTTCTACTTCACAAGTTGATTTAAATCACTTATCAGTTGTAACAAACTTGATTACCTCAGTTCT
The DNA here is from genome assembly GCF_004210375.1 of Tachypleus tridentatus. NCBI lineage: Eukaryota > Metazoa > Arthropoda > Merostomata > Xiphosura > Limulidae > Tachypleus > Tachypleus tridentatus. The sequence continues at coordinate 8,144,269 of NC_134830.1, read as the reverse complement.
ACTTCACAAGTTGATTTAAATCACTTATCAGTTGTAACAAACTTGATTACCTCAGTTCTACTTCACAAGTTGATTTAAATCACTTATCAGTTGTAACAAACTTGATTACCTCAGTTCTACTTCACAAGTTGATTTAAATCACTTATCAGTTGTAACAAACTTGATTACCTCAGTTCTACTTCACAAGTTGATTTAAATCACTTATCAGTTGTAACAAACTTGATTACCTCAGTTCTACTTCACAAGTTGATTTAAATCACTTATCAGTTGTAACAAACTTGATTACCTCAGTTCTACTTCACAAGTTGATTTAAATCACTTATCAGTTGTAACAAACTTGATTACCTCAGTTCTACTTCACAAGTTGATTTAAATCACTTATCAGTTGTAACAAACTTGATTACCTCAGTTCTACTTCACAAGTTGATTTAAATCACTTATCAGTTGTAACAAACTTGATTACCTCAGTTCTACTTCACAAGTTGATTTAAATCACTTATCAGTTGTAACAAACTTGATTACCTCAGTTCTACTTCACAAGTTGATTTAAATCACTTATCAGTTGTAACAAACTTGATTACCTCAGTTCTACTTCACAAGTTGATTTAAATCACTTATCAGTTGTAACAAACTTGATTACCTCAGTTCTGCTTCACAAGTTGATTTAAATCACTTATCAGTTGTAACAAACTTGATTACCTCAGTTCTGCTTCACAAGTTGATTTAAATCACTTATCAGTTGTAACAAACTTGATTACCTCAGTTCTGCTTCACAAGTTGATTTAAATCACTTATCAGTTGTAACAAACTTGATTACCTCAGTTCTACTTCACAAGTTGATTTAAATCACTTATCAGTTGTAACAAACTTGATTACCTCAGTTCTACTTCACAAGTTGATTTAAATCACTTATCAGTTGTAACAAACTTGATTACCTCAGTTCTACTTCACAAGTTGATTTAAATCACTTATCAGTTGTAACAAACTTGATTACCTCATTACTTCTCAGTTCTTGATTACCTCAGTTCTTTCACAAGTTGATTTAAATCACTTATCAGTTGTAACAAACTTGATTACCTCAGTTCTACTTCACAAGTTGATTTAAATCACTTATCAGTTGTAACAAACTTGATTACCTCAGTTCTACTTCACAAGTTGATTTAAATCACTTATCAGTTGTAACAAACTTGATTACCTCAGTTCTACTTCACAAGTTGATTTAAATCACTTATCAGTTGTAACAAACTTGATTACCTCAGTTCTACTTCACAAGTTGATTTAAATCACTTATCAGTTGTAACAAACTTGATTACCTCAGTTCTACTTCACAAGTTGATTTAAATCACTTATCAGTTGTAACAAACTTGATTACCTCAGTTCTACTTCACAAGTTGATTTAAATCACTTATCAGTTGTAACAAACTTGATTACCTCAGTTCTACTTCACAAGTTGATTTAAATCACTTATCAGTTGTAACAAACTTGATTACCTCAGTTCTGCTTCACAAGTTGATTTAAATCACTTATCAGTTGTAACAAACTTGATTACCTCAGTTCTACTTCACAAGTTGATTTAAATCACTTATCAGTTGTAACAAACTTGATTACCTCAGTTCTACTTCACAAGTTGATTTAAATCACTTATCAGTTGTAACAAACTTGATTACCTCAGTTCTACTTCACAAGTTGATTTAAATCACTTATCAGTTGTAACAAACTTGATTACCTCAGTTCTACTTCACAAGTTGATTTAAATCACTTATCAGTTGTAACAAACTTGATTACCTCAGTTCTACTTCACAAGTTGATTTAAATCACTTATCAGTTGTAACAAACTTGATTACCTCAGTTCTACTTCACAAGTTGATTTAAATCACTTATCAGTTGTAACAAACTTGATTACCTCAGTTCTACTTCACAAGTTGATTTAAATCACTTATCAGTTGTAACAAACTTGATTACCTCAGTTCTACTTCACAAGTTGATTTAAATCACTTATCAGTTGTAACAAACTTGATTACCTCAGTTCTACTTCACAAGTTGATTTAAATCACTTATCAGTTGTAACAAACTTGATTACCTCAGTTCTACTTCACAAGTTGATTTAAATCACTTATCAGTTGTAACAAACTTGATTACCTCAGTTCTACTTCACAAGTTGATTTAAATCACTTATCAGTTGTAACAAACTTGATTACCTCAGTTCTCACTTCACAAGTTGATTTAAATCACTTATCAGTTGTAACAAACTTGATTACCTCAGTTCTACTTCACAAGTTGATTTAAATCACTTATCAGTTGTAACAAACTTGATTACCTCAGTTCTACTTCACAAGTTGATTTAAATCACTTATCAGTTGTAACAAACTTGATTACCTCAGTTCTACTTCACAAGTTGATTTAAATCACTTATCAGTTGTAACAAACTTGATTACCTCAGTTCTACTTCACAAGTTGATTTAAATCACTTATCAGTTGTAACAAACTTGATTACCTCAGTTCTACTTCACAAGTTGATTTAAATCACTTATCAGTTGTAACAAACTTGATTACCTCAGTTCTGCTTCACAAGTTGATTTAAATCACTTATCAGTTGTAACAAACTTGATTACCTCAGTTCTACTTCACAAGTTGATTTAAATCACTTATCAGTTGTAACAAACTTGATTACCTCAGTTCTACTTCACAAGTTGATTTAAATCACTTATCAGTTGTAACAAACTTGATTACCTCAGTTCTACTTCACAAGTTGATTTAAATCACTTATCAGTTGTAACAAACTTGATTACCTCAGTTCTACTTCACAAGTTGATTTAAATCACTTATCAGTTGTAACAAACTTGATTACCTCAGTTCTACTTCACAAGTTGATTTAAATCACTTATCAGTTGTAACAAACTTGATTACCTCAGTTCTACTTCACAAGTTGATTTAAATCACTTATCAGTTGTAACAAACTTGATTACCTCAGTTCTACTTCACAAGTTGATTTAAATCACTTATCAGTTGTAACAAACTTGATTACCTCAGTTCTACTTCACAAGTTGATTTAAATCACTTATCAGTTGTAACAAACTTGATTACCTCAGTTCTACTTCACAAGTTGATTTAAATCACTTATCAGTTGTAACAAACTTGATTACCTCAGTTCTGCTTCACAAGTTGATTTAAATCACTTATCAGTTGTAACAAACTTGATTACCTCAGTTCTACTTCACAAGTTGATTTAAATCACTTATCAGTTGTAACAAACTTGATTACCTCAGTTCTACTTCACAAGTTGATTTAAATCACTTATCAGTTGTAACAAACTTGATTACCTCAGTTCTACTTCACAAGTTGATTTAAATCACTTATCAGTTGTAACAAACTTGATTACCTCAGTTCTACTTCACAAGTTGATTTAAATCACTTATCAGTTGTAACAAACTTGATTACCTCAGTTCTACTTCACAAGTTGATTTAAATCACTTATCAGTTGTAACAAACTTGATTACCTCAGTTCTACTTCACAAGTTGATTTAAATCACTTATCAGTTGTAACAAACTTGATTACCTCAGTTCTACTTCACAAGTTGATTTAAATCACTTATCAGTTGTAACAAACTTGATTACCTCAGTTCTACTTCACAAGTTGATTTAAATCACTTATCAGTTGTAACAAACTTGATTACCTCAGTTCTACTTCACAAGTTGATTTAAATCACTTATCAGTTGTAACAAACTTGATTACCTCAGTTCTACTTCACAAGTTGATTTAAATCACTTATCAGTTGTAACAAACTTGATTACCTCAGTTCTACTTCACAAGTTGATTTAAATCACTTATCAGTTGTAACAAACTTGATTACCTCAGTTCTACTTCACAAGTTGATTTAAATCACTTATCAGTTGTAACAAACTTGATTACCTCAGTTCTACTTCACAAGTTGATTTAAATCACTTATCAGTTGTAACAAACTTGATTACCTCAGTTCTACTTCACAAGTTGATTTAAATCACTTATCAGTTGTAACAAACTTGATTACCTCAGTTCTACTTCACAAGTTGATTTAAATCACTTATCAGTTGTAACAAACTTGATTACCTCAGTTCTACTTCACAAGTTGATTTAAATCACTTATCAGTTGTAACAAACTTGATTACCTCAGTTCTACTTCACAAGTTGATTTAAATCACTTATCAGTTGTAACAAACTTGATTACCTCAGTTCTACCTCAGTTCTACTTCACAAGTTGATTTAAATCACTTATCAGTTGTAACAAACTTGATTACCTCAGTTCTGCTTCACAAGTTGATTTAAATCACTTATCAGTTGTAACAAACTTGATTACCTCAGTTCTGCTTCACAAGTTGATTTAAATCACTTATCAGTTGTAACAAACTTGATTACCTCAGTTCTGCTTCACAAGTTGATTTAAATCACTTATCAGTTGTAACAAACTTGATTACCTCAGTTCTACTTCACAAGTTGATTTAAATCACTTATCAGTTGTAACAAACTTGATTACCTCAGTTCTACTTCACAAGTTGATTTAAATCACTTATCAGTTGTAACAAACTTGATTACCTCAGTTCTACTTCACAAGTTGATTTAAATCACTTATCAGTTGTAACAAACTTGATTACCTCAGTTCTACTTCACAAGTTGATTTAAATCACTTATCAGTTGTAACAAACTTGATTACCTCAGTTCTAGATGTTCACAAGTTGTATAGTGTGCACTAAACAAGTATTACTTGTACTGACATTGAGAGTTTGTATGTCCTGTCTAGACGTTCTATACTTGTATAGTGTACACTATACAAGTATTACTTGTACTGACATTGAGAGTTTGTTTGTCCTGTCTAGATGTTCTATACTTGTATAGTGTACACTATACAAGTGTTATTTGTACTGACATTGAGAGTTTGTTTGTCCTGTCTAGATGTTCTATACTTGTATAGTGTACACTAAACAACTATTACTTGTACTGACATTGAGAATTTGTTTGTTCTGTCTAGATGTTCCATACTTGTACTGACATTGAGAGTTTGTTTGTCCTGTCTAGATGTTATATACTTGTACTGACATTGAGAGTTTGTTTGTCCTGTCTAGATGTTCTATACTTGTATAGTGTACACTAAACAAGTATTACTTGTACTGACATTGAGAGTTTGTTTGTCCTGTCTAGATGTTCTATACTTGTATAGTGTACACTATAAAGTATTACTTGTGCTGACATTGAGAGTTTGTTTGTCCTGTCTAGATGTTCTATACTTGTACTGACATTGAGAGTTTGTTTGTCCTGTCTAGATGTTCTATACTTGTATAAGGTACACTATACAAGTGTTACTTGTACTGACATTGAGAGTTTGTTTGTCCTATCTAGATGTTCTATACTTGTATAGTGTACACTATGCAAGTGTTACTTGTTCTGACATTGAGAGTTTGTTTGTCCTGTCTAGATGTTCTATACTTGTATAGTGTACACTATACAAGTATTACTTGTACTGACATTGAGAGTTTGTTTGTCCTGTCTAGATGTTCTATACTTGTACTGACATTGAGAGTTTGTTTGTCCTGTCTAGATGTTCTATACTTGTATAGTGTACACTATACAAGTATTACTTGTACTGACATTGAGAGTTTGTTTGTCCTGTCTAGATGTTCTATACTTGTACTGACATTGAGAGTTTGTTTGTCCTGTCTTGATGTTCTATACTTGTATAGTGTACACTATACAAGTATTACTTGTACTGACATTGAGAGTTTGTTTGTCCTGTCTAGATGTTCTATACTTGTACTGACATTGAGAGTTTGTTTGTCCTGTCTAGATGTTCTATACTTGTATAGTGTACACTATGCAAGTGTTACTTGTACTGACATTGAGAGTTTGTTTGTCCTGTCTAGATGTTCTATACTTGTATAGTGTACACTATGCAAGTGTTACTTGTACTGACATTGAGAGTTTGTTTGTCCTGTCTAGATGTTCTATACTTGTATAGTGTACACTATGCAAGTGTTACTTGTACTGACATTGAGAGTTTGTTTGTCCTGTCTAGATGTTCTATACTTGTACTGACATTGAGAGTTTGTTTGTCCTGTCTAGATGTTATATACTTGTACTGACATTGAGAGTTTGTTTGTCCTGTCTTGATGTTCTATACTTGTATAGTGTACACCATACAAGTATTACTTGTACTGACATTGAGAGTTTGTTTGTCCTGTCTAGATGTTCTATACTTGTATAGTGTACACTAAACAAGTATTACTTGTACTGACATTGAGAGTTTGTTTGTCCTGTCTAGATGTTCCATACTTGTATAGTGTACACTAAACAAGTATTACTTGTACTGACATTGAGAGTTTGTTTGTCCTGTCTAGATGTTCTATACTTGTATAGTGTTCACTATGCAAGTGTTACTTGTACTGACATTGAGAGTTTGTTTGTCCTGTCTAGATGTTCTATACTTGTATAGTGTACACTATGCAAGTGTTACTTGTACTGACATTGAGAGTTTGTTTTTCCTGTCTAGATGTTCTATACTTGTATAGTGTACACTATACAAGTGTTACTTGTACTGACATTGAGAGTTTGTTTGTCCTGTCTCGGTGTTCTATACTTGTATAGTGTACACTAAACAAGTATTACTTGTACTGACATTGAGAGTTTGTTTGTCCTGTCTAGGTGTTCTATACTTGTACTGACATTGAGAGTTTGTTTGTCCTGTCTAGATGTTCTATACTTGTACTGACATTGAGAGTTTGTTTGTCCTGTCTAGATGTTCTATACTTGTATAGTGTACACTATGCAAGTGTTACTTGTACTGACATTGAGAGTTTGTATGTCCTGTCTAGATGTTCTATACTTGTATAGTGTACACTATGCAAGTGTTACTTGTACTGACATTGAGAGTTTGTTTGTCCTGTCTAGATGTTCTATACTTGTATAGTGTACACTATGCAAGTGTTACTTGTACTGACATTGAGAGTTTGTTTGTCCTGTCTAGTTGTTCTATACTTGTATAGTGTACACTATACAAGTATTACTTGTACTGACATTGAGAGTTTGTTTGTCCTGTCTAGATGTTCTATACTTGTATAGTGTACACTATACAAGTATTACTTGTACTGACATTGAGAGTTTGTTTGTCCTGTCTAGATGTTCTATACTTGTATAGTGTACACTAAAAAAGTATTACTAGTACTGACATTGAGAATTTGTTTGTCCTGTCTAGATGTTCTATACTTGTATAGTGTACACTATACAAGTATTACTTGTGCTGACATTGAGAGCTTGTTTGTCCTGTCTAGATGTTCTATACTTGTATAGTGTACACTATACAAGTATTACTTGTGCTGACATTGAGAGTTTGTTTGTCCTGTCTAGATGTTCTATACTTGTATAGTGTACACTATACAAGTATTACTTGTACTGACATTGAGAGTTTGTTTGTCCTGTCTAGATGTTCTATACTTGTATAGTGTACACTAAAAAAGTATTACTAGTACTGACATTGAGAATTTGTTTGTCCTGTCTAGATGTTCTATACTTGTATAGTGTACACTATACAAGTATTACTTGTACTGACATTGAGAGTTTGTTTGTCCTGTCTAGATGTTCTATACTTGTATAGTGTACACTATACAAGTATTACTTGTGCTAACATTGAGAGTTTGTTTGTCCTGTCTAGATGTTCTATACTTGTATAGTGTACACTATACAAGTATTACTTGTACTGATATTGAGAGTTTGTTTGTCCTGTCTAGATGTTCTATACTTGTACTGACATTGAGAGTTTGTTTGTCCTGTCTAGATGTTCTATACTTGTATAGTGTACACTATACAAGTATTTTTTGTACTGACATTGAGAGTTTGTTTGTCCTGTCTAGATGTTCTATACTTCTACTGACATTGAGAGTTTGTTTGTCCTGTCTAGATGTTATATACTTGTACTGACATTGAGAGTTTGTTTGTCCTGTCTTGATGTTCTATACTTGTATAGTGTACACTATACAAGTATTACTTGTACTGACATTGAGAGTTTGTTTTTCCTGTCTAGATGTTCTATACTTGTATAGTGTACACTATACAAGTATTACTTGTACTGACATTGAGAGTTTGTTTGTCCTGTATAGATGTTCTATACTTGTATAGTGTACACTATACAAGTGTTACTTTTACTGACATTGAGAGTTTGTTTGTCCTGTCTAGATGTTCTATACTTGTATAGTGTACACTAAAAAAGTATTACTAGTACTGACATTGAGAGTTTGTTTGTCCTGTCTAGATGTTCTATACTTGTATAGTGTACACTATACAAGTATTACTTGTACTGACATTGAGAGTTTGTTTGTCCTGTCTAGATGTTCTATACTTGTATAGTGTACACTATACAACCTTTTCTCTAATATAGAAGTCGTGGCAGTTATCACATTGTATTTTATATACAAGTAGAAAAATGGAAACCAGATTCAAAGAACATAAAAAGTCACCTTCACACGTTTTCGAACACTGCAACTCAATTAAACACAACATAACCATAGAAAACACTCAAATACTAAATAAAGAAACAAACATAAACAAACGCAAAATTAAAGAAGCCTCACTTATACAACAACTTAAACCCAAAATAAACCAATATAAAGGAACGCCTTTATACCTATATTAATATAATAAAATAAATGAAATTATATATTCAAACATCTAATACCGCCCTCTACATTCCGACACTCAGTTACACAACCCCTTTCAAACATGTGGTCAGCTTCCGTTCAGTTACCTCTTTCTTTGTGAACCTGACGATGACCGAAGAAGGTCGAAACGTTGTTCGCTCTTCTATGTAAAATATTTTCTCAACCCAAACGAGCCGCTTTTGCATATATATTTCTCAACAAGTAGGTTTCTCGACATCACTGATTATACGAGTATCACTTCTACTGGCATTGAGAATTTGTTTGTCCTGTCTAGATGTTCTATACTTGTATAGTGTACACGTAAGCTCTTGTTCTCGAACGAACTCAGGTTTAGTCGCTCATCGGTATGCTTGACAGTTTTTAAGCCCAAAATATGTGTTCGATCCTCGTTGTAGGCACACCCCCTATATTTCGTTGTGTAGCCTTGTACTCGAGAATCATTAAACAATATGTTAAGTGAATATTATCACACTATTCATTATTACTTTACTAAATGTTTAATATAAAGTTTAAGAACTCAATATGTTTAAACTTAAAATATGGTATACACTGACTGACGGTTAGAATTACTTTGTAGGAAGAGGTAGTGGATAATGTAGCGATGGTAGGGTTACTTCCTGTTATCCAATTCCAACATCCAGCTCTTAATATCAACTTACAGTGTGTTTCACGTTATTAATGAATTAACGGTTATAAGCCGTAGAAGTTGAAAGATCACGGGTCAAAGTAGGAGATACGTACAACTCAAATAATTGTTGTTCATATCAAGTTTATGGTGGCTGTTGGAGATGAAACGTAAGGTGCGATTGTGCATTACTACAATAATGTAGTCTATTTTTCATTACTTTCCTCCGTAGAGAGTATCAGAGCACTTTCTAAGATACATAAAACGTTTTTCTGTCCCTTCCCACGTGGTGTCTGTTGCGTTAGAGGATATTTAATAAGTTTTTGTTTTCTTATAAGAATGTGGCGCCATCTATGAATAAAGTTAACACTCCTCAAAGATAATAAATGTCCAATAACAGCAGTAATTGGAATGGAGGGGGTTATGAGCCCCCATTAACATGCCCCTTGTTCAAAATCATCATCCCACAAAGTATGAATGAGAATAGCCCAGCGACCTAGGAGTAGTTAGATAACGGACAGACAAGCAGACATACAGGATTTGTTTCTGCTTTATATAGAAAGTTTGCAAGAAGTTATTTATCTTTAACTTATCTAATTTATATTATATCAGTTGACTTGATTTTTCCAGAGATCAGTCATGTTATTGAAATTATAAGTTGTCAGTTGTTTTTTTTTGGGGGGGGAGGGGGTTTGGGTATTTCCAATAATGTGTTTAAATCTTTTGATTATCTTTGTTTTTGAATTTCGCGCAAAGCTACACGAGGGGTATCTGCGCTAGCCGTCCTTAATTTAGCAGAGTAACACTGGAGGGAGAGTAGCTAGTCATCATCACTTACGTGAACTACTATTTTACCAATGAATAGTGGGATTGACCGTCACATTCGAACACACTCACGGCTTAAAGGTTGAGCATGCTTGGTGTGATAGGGACTCGAACCCGCGACCTTTAGATTACAAGTCGAGTGCCTTAACCACTTAGCCATGCCGGGTCACATGAGTGATTATCTCATTACAAGTGCTTGTACTATTTTTCCAACGTTTGCTACACTGTATAATTTTTGTTACTTCCAAAAAAATACACAATTAACTAAGGATAATAAGTTCTGTGTACGTGTTTGATGTTCCTGTGAACCGTAGGGTATGCAGATAGTACTAAAATTCATTACTTAACTTTAAGTTCCAAAATATATAAAATATCCCATTTAGATCCACAGGAGGGTACATCATGAAATCTATTCAAATACATCTTCACACACGTATCGTATCAGTTACTTGATATCCCTAGTTTGTGTTTTATAGTTAACCAACTCTTTAAATTTACTATATTACGTGTTTCAACAGTCAAAAGTGGTTATTCAAAACTTAATTTAAAATCTAAATTTGCTGACAGATGACAACGCCCCTACAGGCAATGTATACTTGATATTTCAGAGACCACTATATATTTGCTATACGTGTGTGCTATTTAAAATCTAAATTTGCTGACAGATAACAACGCCCTCTACAGGCAATGTATACTTGATATTTCAGAGACCACCATATATTTGTTGTACGTGTGTGCATACATATATATATACATACATATGTATGTGCTTTTTCCCATTTTTATTTTTTTAGGGGAAGGGGTGATTTCGTCATGATAGCATTCGTATCTCGTTCTTTGTCCAGATGGAGACATTTGGAAATGCCTGGAATATTTCTGGAAATAGTTAACATCTACAGATGTTATCCCTCATGCTACTATGGTTAGCTGTGCTTGAATATGTAAAAAAAGAAAATTCAGATAGGCACAAACATTTATAACCGTTTTATGAGTGCGTATATAATTTCCAGATGAAAGGTTCAATTCGGAAACGTCTATTTTGGCAATGAAAATGTTAAATCACTTTCCCTTTATCTGTTTTAAGTTGTTACGAGTTTTTTTCCGTAATATTTGTAATAACTGTGCTGGAAAATTTTTAAACATTATTTTATGGTGTATCTACAGTTACATAATTATTGACTTTTGTTTTTTTCCTTTGTGATTCAATTTATATTATTATCATATTTTGTAATAGGGTGACTATTCGTTCTAGTTTTGCTGGGACAGTTCCAATGTTTGGTAGTTTGTCGCAGAGTCCCGATTTTTCTCGGGACACGCAAAACGTCAGGGTTTTATGATAAGGGCTTTAAACTGTCAGTCACGTCGAACCACCCACTTACTCATTGTTGTAACATATAGTATCCAGGCTCCAAACTCTCTCGAAATGTTCAGTCCGCGCGTGGTGAGAAGCCTAGGTCTGCACAGTTTTTTAGACATATTTAATACACTTTGAAATAGTGTAAAAAATTAAATGAGTTTAAATGAAATAAAAGTTAAATTATTTTATATTTATAAAATCCGTTCTGAAATTAGGGTCAAGGACTAGGTTGTCCCGATTTTTGGTTTGGAAATCTGGTTGTCCTGCTTTATATAAAAAAAACTCTAAAAGGGGACATCTCTGTGAGGTATCTTCAAAAACTTTTAAAATATTATTTTCACTTTAAAATAAGTATTTTGAGACCAATGAATTACATTCTTTTAAGTTTACAGCTAAAATTCCATTAGATTTTTGCTAAGAAAAGTAAATGATTTTTTTTTATGGAAAAGGTATAAAAAAATACAGTTACAAGAACCTGCGAGTATTGTAACAAAACTCCGTTTGATTGACGTACCGTTATCAAATAACATACAAACATGTACTCTTGATCTCTGTAATACAGTAACTTAGATGTGTCGGTAAACATAGACCGTGAACGTTGTGTCAAGCCATTTTGGCTTGAAGTCAACGTTAAACTAAAATTAGCTTTTAGATTTTAAATATATATGTTCTGTACAAAAATATGTTTTCATACTTTCACTTACACAGTTTGGAACATTTTAGTAATTATTGTTATATATAAAGGATGCAAACGTATCCTTTTCAACAGACTAAAAGTTTACAATGTCCAATATTATTTCATTTCTAACTGATTTCTCTAATACTAAGTAAACCGTTTCTAAAGAACTGTCCCACATCTCAGCAACCTTCCTAATTAATTGTTTTACATGAGAATCACCTTTATAAAGAACTGTCCCACAGCTCAGCAACCTTCCTAATTAATTGTTTCATATGAAAACCATCTTTATAAAGAACTGTCCCGCAGCTCAGTAACCTTCCTAATTAATTGTTTCACATGAGAACCACCTTTATAAAAAACTGTCCCACAGCTCAGCAACCTTCCTAATTAATTGTTTCATATGAGAACCACCTTTATAAAGAACTGTCCCGCAGCTCAGCAACCTTCCTAATTAATTGTTCCATGGATGATGTGCCTTCATAAAAATTGCGCCACAAGTCACAACCTTTTTAAATAATTGTCCTATATGTCAACCATATTTTGAAATAGCTGTCTCACTTGTCAACTGTCTTCTCAACAAACTTATCCAACGGTAAACTCTCTTCTTAACAATCTGTACCTTTGATCAACTGTATTTCTAACAAGTTGCCTCTCTGAACAGCTGTATTTATAAAGAAGTATACTACAAATCAACAACCCAGCTTAAAACTGTAACAGTATAGCTAACATCTACAACAGGGATGAACGGTTTCTCTACAGAACCAGTTGATTCGACCACGTTATTCCTTGTTGTAAGAACTTTCAAGAAACATTCTGTTCTTTCTAACGTTTCATTGGCCATGCGACATCTGTATATCTTTTGTAATTAATATCTTCTCAAGTCGTTTTTATTTATTTACAGATGCACTGGAGATATCGGGTGTACTTTACGCAGGTTTGTTTCTATAAAAGTGTACGCTCAACTCTCTCATGCAAGAGACACAGCACGCTCATCTCCCTCGTGCGAATTCAAACAATTAAAAAATCAAAATCAGGAATAGCATCAAAAATTGCTTTAAAAATTAAGATAAATTATTTAAACTAATCAGCCTTATAAGTAAACATCACAAACAATGAACTATACAATTAAGAACTGGTTTTAACATGTTTATATATCAGCTAATGAAGAAAGTGTTATAATGTAGAGACAGAAAACTGTGAGACACAAACCCATCTAATCAGTTCATTAGTTTTCCTTCATATGAATCACAAAAATTAGTTATGGATTAGGCTTCTGAAGTGTCACACTTCTAAAACTCGTGTCACAGAGAGACTGTTAACAATAACAAAGGTTTACACTAAAGTGTTTATTTCCACTTCTATAAGCCCTAGGAATGTTCGTGGGCTCTCCTATGTACGGTCTAACTGTAACTTAAACAGATACAGCGTCTACGGACAGCAGGACCTCCACCTAGATATAAAGAGGTCACAGACTTGTATGGAGACACCAAAATGCTAGAAAACGACTTTTAATGGAGCAGATAGTCACTAAAAAGTTGTCGTAGAGCACATAATAAGTGTAATACTTATCAAAGTCGCAAATCCACGTTTAATGATTAAACTGAACCAATAATCCCGTTAAAATATCAGATACATTTAATACTTTGTCTTACTTCTGCAAGAAGCTAACTAAAATGTATGTGTACAGAAACTAGAACCTAACTACAATCTAAAATACAATATATCTGTACAGAAACTAGAACCTAGCTCACTAAGTTTTATCAGAGTGTGTTGTTCCTATTAAACCTAGTTGGAGTAGTTATTTTGATTTCATGTTCGGTTGTTGCTTCTGTGAAAAATAGATTATATTTGATATTGTAGTTGGATTATGGTTGAAATACATTGGTTGATCTATTAGAACGTTGTTCAATAGATTTAGATATCATGCACAATAGTATATTTATAAAACATTTGTTTGGTTGGTTTAAATAAAAGCCACATTGAGGTGTCTGTTACATCCACAGCAGGGACTCGAACCCCACATTTTAACATTTTAACTTACCACTGCTCCACCAGGGAACCATTTGGTTGGTCGCTCACCTGTCTCATAGCTAGTGTGTCATTTATAATGTTGATTGGCTTAGAACGTAATTTTAGGATACTGCAAGTTTATGAAAAGTCTCATCCGGGTAATTAAAGTAAAGCCTCACCGTCTGTGCTGACAATCGCCAGTGTTTACTTTGTAGATTAGACTGGGAGAAGTTTATCTAATTATGATGGCAGCTTTGTTTACAAGACAGCGAGAGACTGAAAAAAACACACTGCTGAGTAATCAGAGTCTGGATTGTGTTTCAACCTGTGTTTACACAGAACAGGGGGTAAACTTTCATAACAATATAATGTTCAAGGTACGGATCCCGTGTTGGTTTATAACAGTGAAACGTCGCTTTTAAAAATTATGGGGTGATTGTTGTTTTGTGAAATAACAATGTATAATAAGAACAGAGCAAATAAATGTGAGTAACAGATTACACGTAGTATTACACTTAATAAAAACTTAAGTTCCACAGATATGCAACAAGGTAAATATACAAGTGTTAAACATTTTTGTAACGGTTTCTATTATTGGTTTATTTTGGGTTGTTTGGTAGCAGGAAGAATGTGGATCCTTGTTTATTTAATATCAATGAAAGGTTTCAATTTCTTCAATCACAAGTTTTACAAATCAGCTTAACTTATGTCTAATTTCACAGCAGAAGCTAAGAGAACAATTTCACTTACCTGCTAACTTCTTTCAATATAAAAACCACACAGCTTATTTTGTATTACTTCATCACAACACGTGTTCACTACTCAGGAACTGGTGGACAATATGGACAAATTAATTATCTCAACAATCAACTCTCAATCAGTCACCTACTTTAGCCTCAGTAGCGAATTTTACTGTTCAAATCCTTTCCAAACTTTGAAGAAATCTCTAATCATTAAATCATATGACATAAAAACCTATTCTGGCCTAGCAACAATATAATTCTTTAAACTGAAAAGCAAAGACTACAATGCTGCATGCCTGTCATAATGATATTACACGAAGAAAACAATGGTGCATTAAACTTAAACGTCCAAAATTAACAATAAAGTAACTCTTGATAATCTGTAGACATCAAAACAATAACCAAATCATAAATGAAATCAAAATGTTCGTTAACCAAACGAAATCTTTCTTTCTTTGTTTATTGTATCTGATTGTCCATTCATCCACATGTTTTGGTAGTATTCATTTCCCTAAGTCACCATTCATCCACATGTTTTGTAGTATTCATTTCCCTAAGTCACCATTCATCCACATGTTTTGGTAGTATTCATTTCCCTAAGTCACCATTCATCCACATGTTTTGGTAGTATTCATTTCCCTAAGTCACCATTCATCCACATGTTTTGGTAGTATTCATTTCCCTAAGTCACCATTCATCCACATGTTTTGGTAGTATTCATTTCCCTAAGTCACCATTCATCCACATGTTTTGGTAGTATTCATTTCCCTAAGTCACCATTCATCCACGTTTTTATTCATTTCCCTAAGTCACCATTCATCCACATGTTTTGGTAGTATTCATTTCCCTAAGTCACCATTAATCCACATGTTTTTATTCATTTCCCTAAGTCACCATTCAACCACATGTTTTGGTAGTATTCATTTCCCTAAGTCACCATTCATCCACATGTTTTTATTCATTTCCCTAAGTCACCATTCATCCACATGTTTTGGTAGTATTCATTTCCCTAAGTCACCATTCATCCACATGTTTTGGTAGTATTCATTTCCCTAAGTCACCATTCATCCACATGTTTTGGTAGTATTCATTTCCCTAAGTCACCATTCATCCACATAATTTTATTCATTTCCCTAAGTCACAGAATGAAATTGTTCTCTTTATTAACACTTGAAGTTTTGTCGCTAGGAGAGTTATTTTCCGATAAATGACCGAGGCGATCTACCTACTAGTGGCTCCATCTCTGCTGATACTCTTGAAGTAGTCTCTCAAAAATAATTTCGGGTTCTTCAGTAAGTTTATTTACTTTCAGGAAAACCTTATTCAAAGTCTCTGGAAGTATAAAATAAAGTCACAACTTCCGTCTTCCTATTTTTGACATAAAGGCCTTTGATGAGTCCTAACGAATCCTATCTTACACCGGCTATGTTTAAGTTAGCGAATGAATTATTTGAATTATTCGACAATAATAATGCAAAGTGTAGTGCATTTAACGATAACATACCCATTTTTTTTTCTTCAACTACAGTTTAGTTTAACTAATGGTCGCTGATATTACTCAAGTTCAGAGTAGATGCTAATAAAACAACTCTACAAAAGTTGCAGCATGTGTAGCTCTAACTAGATGTCCACATGATAACAGCGCAGTCTCTGCATGTGTGTGACCCCTTGTGAAACTAAACAAGTTTTACTTTGTTTAATTCACTAGCGCAGTTAAGGTGACACTGACAAAGTGAACGTTCTTTGCAGCCAGACTTGAAAGAGAACTTGTAAAGAACAAACCAAAAGTGTCCAATTCTAGAAAGTGGAAAGATAATTTATGCTAGTGATGAATAGGATGATAATTTTGAAAAGTGGAATATTTAGGTCTGTAAGGTTATATGTAGGGTAAAGAAAGCTTTGCACATAGGGTACGTGTGTTTGTGTTTTTCTTGAAGCATAGCCACTTCAGGCTATCTGCTGAACCAACCGAGGGGAATCGAACCCCTGATTTTAGCGTTGTAAATCCATAGACTTACTGTTGTACTAGCGGAGGCGAAAAGCGTATGTACTATATTAAATTTGAAATTATTTTTCATAATATTATTATTGAAGATTGTTGAAAAATTGTCAGTGTTCTACATTTTACTTGAAAATAAATTGTTTAAGACACAAAATAAAAATGTTGTGTTTAATTTGTAAAAATAAAAATCTCTACTCAAAGGTTTGCCCTCCAGTGGTCCAGCAGTATATCCGTGGACTTACGCTGCTAGAAATCGGACTTAGATACTCGTGATGGGCAGTTCAGTGTACTTTAGTGCTTAATAGCAAACAACAACTCGTAAATTTATCAGTGTTCTAGTTTTCTGTATAAAATCTTCGAAATTTAGAAATATCGTAACAAATCTAGTGAGTTGTGATGTGTACAGGAGTTTAGTGATGTCGGAGTGCCACTTTCGCACCTAAATTTGAATCCAAGTCCTGACACTTCAAAACCAAAATATGTATACAAAAAAACAAGTTATTCAGTCTACATCCAAAAGTAAGTGACTTTACAACCAAACCCTCAGTGTAAGAAAACACTTTAACTGTTTGTGACCTTTGAGTACAACTACTTAAACCGTCATACATACACTCTGTTTCTCTCCCTCAGAAGCTGGCATAAGGCACCATACGATCATCTATCAGGGCGTTAAAATGGTTAAATTGTTCTTTTATCATATTTCGCATAATTGTTAAGACACACAAATATGATTTTAAAACATTTAACAAAAACATTTACAATTATATTGTGCATTTAAAATGTACACATTTGTAAAAAGATTATTTTTAACGTTTTCCTCAGCCAATATTCTACTATCTAATTATTTGTCATGGCAGGACAGACGGTGTGCAAAGCATTATAAAAGTGAAATTTGTTAATACTGTTGTTAACACTGAAATTGATTCATTTGTTTGTTTTGAATTTCGCGCAAAGCTACACGAGAGCTATCTGTGCTAGCCGTCCCTAATTTAGCAGTGTAAGACTAGATGAAAGGCAGCTAGTCATCACCACCCACAGCTAACTCTTGGGCTACTCTTTTACCAACGAATAATGGGATTGACTGTCACATTATAACACCCCCACGGCTGAAAGGGCGAGCATGTTTGATGTGATAAGGGTTCGAATTCGACCCTCAGATTACGAGTCAAGTGTCCTAACAATATTACCATACCGGGCCAAATCTGATTTTAAGAACTATATCGTCCTTAAATGTGATTTAAAAATATATTTGGTTATTTGATCACAAAACAAACACTATATTTTCAGGATTTTATTATATTGTGGGAAGGTAACGCCACTCACAGCTACTACCAAGGAACAGTGGGATTAGGCGCACATTATAACGTCCGCATGACTGAAAGGGAAAACATGTGTTTGGTATGATGGAGGATTCGAACCCGCGTATTGCAAGTTAAGCGCCCTAACCACCCGTCCATGCCGAGGCCCACCTGTTAGAGATGAGTAAAAGTATAAATATATATATTACCTAGTTGTAATACTGAGCATGCTCAGATGGTACAGTAACGTAATACTGAGCATGCTCAGCTGGTACAATAACTTAATACTGTAGGCTTTCAGTCAGTAGAGTTACGTAATACTAAGCATGCTCAGCTGGTACAGTCAGTAGAGTTACGTAGCACTGTAGACGTTTAGTCGGTACTTTATCCCGCAGATTTTAATGTATTCTTTAGAGCTTTTAAAACCTACGTTAAAAATGTCCAATTACACATATTTATCAAGATAATTTCGTCCACTCATAACGGACGGTTAATTAACTACTAGACAGACGAGTTTGAAACGTTCCAGCTGTAGCGGAAGTTAGCAGTAACTGTAAAAAGAAAGTATGGATTAGTTGTGAATATATGTATATATGTATGTGACTCAAACCTTCTGAGATAAACTGGCTCCTTGAAGCATCCAGTTCAAAATGCTATGGTTTGTAATAGAAAATTAAAGATTCGCCTCGGCAGGTTTGGACTCTATGGCGTATATGTAATAGTTATATCACTGTGGTGAAATTATTAAATACAATGTAAAGTGAGGTTCTGATAAGAATATATATGTAATTGTTTGGAAATTTATTACGTCGGATCAGAGGTAGCGACGCATGTCTTAGCCGTTACTAATAGTAACGCCACTAATTTTTCACCTAGTTTCTATGGTGATTGAACGCCCTCTAACGGTTTCGTACTGTCCGAGTCACCACATCAATTTCCACAAAAACGAGTCATTCAGAGTTCATAAAGTTAAGCGCAACATAAACATCTTTCGTGCGTAGAAGAAACTGAAAATATTGTCCTCGTGCGTGGAACCCACGTGACCTAATGAATAAGTCCAGCCTCTGTTTCCCATCCCTGAAGATCGAACGCTTTGGAAATAGTGGCACATCTATCGTGGGATCTAATGGGGGGAAAAAAGACGTGTCTACTTTTGTAGAATTGATATGTGGTAACGAGTGCGCTACATTTTAAGTATCGTACGGAAACTGACGATTATTAATCTGTGACACTGACACGTTGTGCAGTAATAACAAGTTGTATAGAGCTGTTAAAATGTAGCTTTTTGCAAACTGTAAACCTAAAACTGTACCTTTAACTGAAATGTATAACATTTAAGTAAAGTAACTCTCACGCCTCGACAGGCACATAAGAAATTAAACGTCTCTATTGTTATTTTCAGTAATGATTTGAACAAAGAGAAATTTGTATCAACAAATGACAGACACGTCAAATGTCCCAGTTCTGAAAGAGGTATATTTTTTTGGGGTTGATACAAACGATCAACCTACGAGATATTCTCAAAATTATCACAGGCTAATCACAAACCGAGATATTCAAGAATCAACTGATGCATGAGAGTCCCCGTATAAACGACACACTAGAACGAGTCACTCCTGTAATGTTTTCGATATTCTAGTCAAACCGCTAGGAGGTGTGATGAAACAAGCGTTGATTCGAAACCCGAATGAATCTAACTAAACCCTAGTTTCTGCTGCCACCTTAACGTGTATAATTAATAATTGGACATTTCACAACTACAGCAGTGGTACTGAGGAAAAGGAATCAGAGAAAGGTTCTTACTTTGTAGGAAATTAAAATGTACGCTTTGAACGACTACGAAATTTCTGTCTCCATCTATAAACGTTATGTTCTGATATGGATCGTTGCGTGTATGTTGAACCAATCAGCTTACTGCCAAGGTAAGTACCATTTTCCAAGTTGCTTATTACATTTCTACAGGGTGTTCAGAAAGTCACTGTGCACTTATATATTTATTAACAGACATGTTTCAATATAGAATACAGGAGGTAAATATGAATGACAATTATAAACAATGTTGAAAGTGACCCCCGTTGGCATCAATACAGGCCTGGATCCTTCTTATTTTGTTTCTAAACACCGCTATCAGTTGCTGACTTGAAATAGACTGAATAAAATATGATTATAAAACTGCACAGTCACTTTCTGAGCACCCTGTACAAGTTCACGGCTAATCGGTCTAGTACCTAATACATCGACCTCAATACCTTCAATAATTTTACAATCACTGAACAAACTGAGAAATACATACGTCACTGGCAACTGAAAAACTAACTCAGTATTTCTCGTGTTCATAAAGTAACCTTTCTTCTTTTTCTCTCTATACACTCCGCAGAATCTCTCGATCACTAATATTCACAAACATTCCAGATATTTTACGACTATGTTTTAAACTTATTTGATCTTAATGTCATGCGCCCTCTATCTAACATCTAAATTACAAAATTGAAAATATAGCTTACAACAGTATTAATTATTCATTATTTTCTATTTATTATGATAATTACTTTAAAGTATCACTCTTGAATATAAATTTAGAATCAACCCAAATCTTTTAAGCAAGCTGATCTTTTTGAGGCATTAATAGGATTACGGCCAGGGATGTCGATAACAGCGAATATTACCAGCCAATGAACATCGGTAGTCCCATTATAATCATTAAACGCCTTAAGCTATTACATGCTCCTAGACAGAGTGTTATAACAAACTGGCTCAGTAAGTTTATTTACTCAACTAATCTCAAGTTCTGATCTACGCAGCAACTTTGTTTTGATCAGAAGATGTTGATATTTGGTCACTAATTATTCATAAGTAACCCTTAATGTATCTTCAAATAAACAACAACAGTTTATTAAATAAATAGAACTTAGAAGCATTATTCAAAATCTCAACTTATTCCAAAATTCATAACCGATCTAGAAAAAATAAAGAAAACAATTAGATAGAAAAACAGACAGAGTGTAGCTGAGTATATCTTGCTCCAACTCGTATTTATATATACACTGAATGCCAGTGCTGGAAACCGTCAGATATTTCTGTATTATGATTTACTGATGTCAAGTAGTTATGGTATTTATTATTTCTAGATAACACATTGAGTTAGGATGGAAATAGCAGCATGTCACCTGGCGCGTGGAACAGGGAAGCAAGGTCGATGTGTTAAACCACATTCTACTATATATACATGTTAGTTACGACTTGCCCGAGTATTCCATCTCAGATTCACAAGGCCCGGCATGGCCTAGCGCGTAAGGCGTGCGACTCGTAATCCGAGGGTCGCGGGTTCGCGCCCGCGTCGCGCTAAACATGCTCGCCCTCCCAGCCGTGGGGGTGTATAATGTGACAGTCAATTCCACTATTCGTTGGTAAAAGAGTAGCCTAAGAGTTGGCGGTGGGTGGTGATGACTAGCTGCCTTCCCTCTAGTCTTACACTGCTAAATTAGGGACGGCTAGCACAGATAGCCCTCGATTAGCTTTGTGCGAAATTCCCAAACAAACAAACAAATCAGATTCACAAAATGTTTCTGAACTACGTTGGGCAAAAATGTCATTTTTAAGTTACATGAAACTGGATTGAAAAAATCTTTACGTCACTCTATGATATCAACTCCTAAAGTTATGTCACTCGCATGTTACCAATTCCTAGCGCTATGTCACTTCTGTGTTATCAACTCCTAATATCACCTCCATGTTAGCCCGGCGTGGCCAGATAGTTAAGACACTCGACTCGTAATCTGAGGGTCACGGGTTCGAATCCGTGTCACACCAACTATGCTCGCCCTTTCAATGGTGGGAGCGTTATAATGTTACAATCAATCCCACTATTCGTTGGTAAAAAGCATATCCCAAGAGTTGGCGGTGGGTGGTGATGACTAGCTGCCTTCCCTCTAGCCTTACACTGCTAAATTAGGGACGGCTAGAGCAGATAGCCCTCAAGTAGACTTGCGCGATATTCAAACCAAACCACGTCTATGTTATCAACTCCTGACGTTATGTCACCACTATGTCATCAACTCCAGAACTTATGTAATTTTTGTGTTATCAACTTCTGAATTTATTTCATCACTACGTTACCAACACTAGAAGCTATGCCACTTTTATGTTACCAACACTAGAAGCTATACCACTTTTACGTTACCAACACTAGAAGCTATGCCACTTTTATGTTACCAACACTAGAAGCTATGCCACTTTTATGTTATCAACTACTAGTGTCAACTCTATGTTATCAACTCCTGACGTAATGTCACCACTATGTATGTGATCAACTCCAGGAGCTATACCAATTCTATGTTACCAACTCCAGAAACCACGTCATTTCCATGTTACCAATTCCTAAGGTTACGTAACCTGTATTTTATCAACTACTGAGGTTTGTTCTCTTCTGTTATCTACTCCAGAAGTTATACCAATTCTATATTATTAACACTATAAGTTATACCAATTCTATATTATTAACACTAGAAGTTATGCCAATTCTATATTATTAACACTAGAAGTTATGCCAATTCTATATTATTAACACTAGAATCTATGCCAATTCTATATTATTAACACTAGAATCTATGCCAATTCTATATTATTAACACTAGAAGTTATGCCAATTCTATATTATTAACACTAGAAGTTATGACAATTCTATATTATTAACACTAGAAGTTATGCCAATTCTATATTATTAACACTAGAATCTATGCCAATTCTATATTATTAACACTAGAAGTTATGCCAATTCTATATTATTAACACTAGAAGTTATGCCAATTCTATATTATTAACACTAGAATCTATGCCAATTCTATATTATTAACACTAGAATCTATGCCAATTCTATATTATTAACACTAGAAGTTATGCCAATTCTATATTATTAACACTAGAAGCTATGTCACTTTTACATCATTAACACTAGAAGCTATGCCACTTTTATAGTATCAAGACTAAAAGTTATGCCCCTTGTATATAACCAACTCTTATGGTTACATCACCTTTATGTTATCAACTACTGAAGGTATTTCCCTTTTATGTTAACAACTCCAAAAGGTATGCAACTTCTACATTATCAACACTAGAAGCTAAGCTAGTCCTGTGTTATCAACTCCAGAAGCTATGCCATGTCTGTTAACAACTCCAGATTTCTTTGAAGCTGTAAAATACACTTCATGTTTTCTGCTGTTTATACACCTGATACTATTTAAACATCGTGTACTCGAGGGTGTTAGTTTATATCAGAGTTATCATGTGCGTATTGGCACCTCCCGAAAAATCACCCTATGTTCATAAAACATCTATTATAATTAATGTTTTAAATAAACACGACCCAGATTTCAAAACTAACACCTTCAACAATAAAAAAATTCTCTGTATTTAATTACCCTTTGTAAAAAAGAGACATAGTTATACACATAATAGCTGTGTACCACTTTTATTCCAATACATACAAACACGCACGAGAAACGCCCCCTCATATTTTTTAAACATTTGTTGGTGACTTCAGTTTAAAACTTTTTTAGATGAAGAATTACACAAGTGCTAGTGTTTTTCATAACTTGTTCTCCATGTTATCGTATCAGAAGTGGAAATGTAGAGAAGACTTTAAGGTCTTGTGAAATTTGTTTATTATTATTATCACTACATGATAATAGGCTTGACCTCGGTTTAATTGCATGCTCCAGTGTGACTTCTAGCGAGGTCTGGGTCTGCTGGGTCTCGTGCTTCTTTGACCGACCCCACCCCAACAATGTAAACAGTGGTGAATTTCTATTACGATGTTATTGAAAGAAACTGTTAGTTGTTTTTTTTTTTAGTCGCACACGCCGTTGGAACTTGAGGGTTCCTCAAATTAAACAAACGCACGTGGTCGCCATCTGCATTGAATCATTTTCCAGTTAACAATGAACATGCGGTCATCTTTGGCTGTGACTGTAGGTCACAGAAAGAGGCGGAAAGCGACGTTCAGTGTGAAACCTTTTTTGAATTCATACTGAGGTACCACACGATACCCCACCCCTTGTGATTCTCTTAAACAAAACCTTACCGTGGTTATGAGGATACCTTTCATATTATTTCACCCTGTTTGACTTCTCAGATGACTACCTAGCACCTAATTTCCTTTTACTTCTCAGATGACTACCTAGCACCTAATTTCCTTTACTTCTAGATGACTACCTAGCACCTAATTTCCTTTTACTTCTCAGATGACTACCTAGCAAATAATTTCCTATGTAAAAGAAATGTTCCGTATCTCTGTGTAGACAGATAATTTAAATCAGGCCTATACGCTAGAAAAGATGTAACTATGGAGACAAACAGCAAAATCGTAACTGTGGAGATAAGTAGCAAAACTGTAACTATGGAGACAAACAGCAAAACAGCAACTGCTGAGACAAACAGCACAACTGTAACTATGGAGACAGACAGCAAAATTGTAACTATGGAGACAAACAGCAAAATCGTAACTATGGAGACAGACAGCAAAACAGTAACTGCTGAGACAAACAGCAAAACTGCAACTATAGAGACAAATAGCAAAACCGTATATATGAAGACAAACAGCAAAAACGTAACTGTGGAAAAAAACCTCGAAGAAACCGTTGCAGGTATTTAGTTTTTAGATAAACTTTCCTAAACTGAAGTGATTAGGAATATTAATATCCTGCTCACGAAAAAGAAAATTTTGGTAAGATGGTGAGGCTAAATGAAATCTCAGAGTTAATTTATATCTGATAATTTGGTTGGTATGGATACATGCCAGATGTTCTGAAGTCCAGTTGGTATGGAGATATGCCAGATGTTCTGAAGTCCAGTTGGTATGGAGATATGCCAGATGTTCTGGAGTCCAGTTGGTATGGAGATATGCCAGATGTTCTGAAGTCCAGTTGGTATGGAGATATGCCAGATGTTCTGGAGTCCAGAAGGCATAGAGAAGACCAAAACTGATGAGAAGGAATAACAGGACAGTGTTTGTACAAAGCATATTTTGGTAACCACTCTGTAAACATAATAGTTGGGATTTATAAATCCAATGCTATGATTAGCATAAAAAAAATCCAAGCGTGTCTGGGAATTTGTTTATGGGTGGAAGGGTAGATCCCCGAGAAAACCCACTTTCACAAACGGAAGCCGAAAAATCTACCTGTCCTGTGCCAAGAACTAAAAATGGAACAACTTGAATGGGTTAGAAACGACTTTAGGGTGAATTCAAGTTTATTTCATAGCAAATAATTCATTGTACGGAGACGTTTCGTACGAGATACTTGTCATTGTGTAGAGGGTGGCAGTTAGGGGGTTTCTTTTCTCTGATTTACTGTTGTATTTGAATGCTAATTTTCTTAATTTTTCGTTTATTGTTTGTATATTGTGTGTTTTATGTAAGTAACTTGTACGAACAAACTTAAGAAGTCTTAGGGCTAATTTAAGGACTGTTGAGGTTATAGTTTGTTTTGGATTGTACTAGACATGTTGAAGATGACCTGACACCCGTATTTTATTTATATAGCAGTAATGTCAAATGATTTCGAGATGGTGTTGTTAGCTTTTAACTGTGGTTGCTTGATCACTAAGGAAATTAGATGTCCATCTAAGTACTGTGTTATTCACTTTCATATTTTATAAGTGGTGTCTAACAACATTGTGCCAGTCACAGTGAAATACTTTTTTTACGTCTAGGAATACAGATCGAACAGCTTGGTTACTGTTAAATGCATTGTGAAGAGATTCAGTTAGTCTGGTTCGATGGTCTACAGTTTCTATGCTTTTACAGGACGATAGTTGGATGTTTGGTATCAGGTTGTTGTTATCATAATAAACCAGTAGTTTTTGTGACACTATGCGTTCAAGTAACTTACCTAAACAGCTTCTTAGACTAATCGGTCTGAAGATTACGGATTGGGATTATTTGCACTAAATATAGAAAAATTTGTGACGACAGATTTTCCCCAAGATTCCAGACTATAGCCTGATAAAAGTAATAGATTCATAATGTTAGCTAAATGCAGTTAATGAGTTGTTCGATCCGTTTTTCTGTTTTTTTTTAATATTATGTTACAAATACCACCATGGCTAGAAGCCGAATTTTTTAGTGACCTAAGATTTGTTTCAGGTAAACCTGCAGGGACGTTTGTATTGAATAAGTAAGGGATGTTTGTGATTCAATGGACGTGTGGAATATCGGGCTGAATAGTTTGGGTTGAGAGGTTATATGACTGTGAACTTTTTGTTATGATTGTAGAGGAGATTCGATGTTTGAAAAATAATTTTGGAAGTATTCGGTTGTTAATTCCACCTTATCAGTGTCTGTTTTGGTGGTGATGTTGTTATATTTAATATGATGATATAACTGGTTGTTGTTTCTCTCAGATGTTAAAGATTTAAATTGATTCTAAAATTATTGTGGTTAATTTTGAAAGTAACTTAGTTTGTTAACAACATTTTAGCCAGTACTATTTTTCTCCCGTTAAATAGTGTGTGTATTCTGTTTATTTGTGGTTTCATATGTGCCTCTGTGCTTTCCATGAAACTTCTTCTTGGGCGTTTTTAATTCAGTTATTTTTTCTGGGTAAAGTTTCCAGTGTTGTAGTGTATTGCCACTTTATTTTGTGGGGGTTGTCTTTTGTGTTGCTTGAGTAATGACTTTCGTGACCTTTTCTACCCAAATATCTTGGTGACCTTTAAATGATGCCTTAGTTATGAATTAGGTAAGTGTCTAAGGTGTGTAGTGAAGTGTTAAAAGTGTTTCAGTCGATTATTATGTAATTGTTGGGAGCTACAGGGATATATGGCTTGTCCGTTAATTTGTAGAGTAAAAGAGATAGGGAAATAGTCACTAGACACAGTGGAGTGTGTAGAAAAGTTCCGGTAGAAAGGTAGGATTGATTTGGGGATTATAACAAGGTTTAGAATGTCTAAGAGTCGCTGGCTGCATGATAGTGTCTTGGTGACAAACAGAAGAACCGTAATTATCGAGACAGACAGCAAAATCGTAACTATGGAAACACATCCATTGCTTCAAAAATGACGCCATTGTTAAATATGTTGGACTGGACGTGGCTTACTGATTATCATGCTCAGATTATATATCTGATGATTCTTGGTTCGTGTCCCTTTGCCTCAAAATTTGTGTTTAATCCCAGTTTTCTGAGGCACAGTTGGATGGGAATGATAGTATATTCACCCTGGCTGTGATGTTCACGTTATAACAGTAAAGATCCCACTATTCGATCAAACAAGATTAATTCAAGAACTAACAGTGAATACTGACGACAAACTTCCTTCCTTCTGGCCTGTCGCAGAGAAATTAGAGACAA
This sequence comes from Tachypleus tridentatus, assembly GCF_004210375.1. Lineage (NCBI taxonomy): Eukaryota > Metazoa > Arthropoda > Merostomata > Xiphosura > Limulidae > Tachypleus > Tachypleus tridentatus. The sequence goes on along the minus strand of NC_134830.1, from coordinate 8,116,704 downwards.
TTATGTGCAGATAAACCTTGTGTATCTTTTCACGAAATTCTGAAACAAAAAAACTCACATGTGTAAAACTTGTTTAGCAGCGTTCTAAATTTAGAACATTTTAAACATTTTATTCAATCTCTCAGTACCTCTAGAAAACTTAGACAGATGTCAGTTATTGTTTAATACAATATTTGATTAATTTTTACGTGTTTTGAAGCTAGGCCTACTGACTTGTCTTTTGATGTTCGATGTAATTTTCATTAATGTGTTGTAGAAATTAAATAATTTTCACTTTGAAATATAATAAAAATTATGTCCCTTTTTATGTTGCAATTTTTTTAAAATTTATAATGCATACTTGATATATTTAGACAATTTGGATTAAATAATAATAACTTTCTGTTTCAGTCAACGTTCGCCATTGTGGCTTCATCAGCGCTAATAGTCACGTTTTTGTACTAGTAATCCTGATCATTGGCGAAAAGTTGACTGAAATTTTAAAATTAATTATCATCTGAAGATTCAAAGTAATTTTCTTTCTAACTTCATTGACAAAGTTTACAGTTTATTATTACATGCGCTTATTAAAGTTGGTAAAGGAGCTACTAATCGATGTTACTTTTGTTTTCTTCTTTTATAGATAGATGGCACTGGTATCAGAAGTCAAAGGGAAACCTTCTTCGTAACCTGAAACATGAGCGAAATTATAATGTTGCCAAAAACATAATTTTATTTGTTGGCGATGGAATGGGACTGACCACTATCACAGCTGCCCGCATTTTACGTGGTCAACATCGTGGTCAGTCCGGGGAAGAAACCAGCCTAGCTTTCGACAAGTTTGAACACGTAGCATTGGCGAAGGTGAGATCTGGAATAGGATAAGCGTTTGTAAAACACTATAGACAAACAAATAAACATACATGTCTTGAAAGTAATTAAACAATCCACTTATGTGTTGGACGGTTTCAAGCTACTCTCGTTTGGGAGCACCATTTCACAACAGGCTTTGGGGGGGGGGCATTAAAATACTAATATTGCGTGGTCCCCCAATTCATCTGTGGACCCAACTGTTTGACCTAATTTGTGATATATGTTAATACAGCCTGAGTAGAAATACCTCTCAAGTGCTAATCGGAGCCATTTTCAAACTTGAAGGGGAAGTGCCCCTCATATGTCACTTCAAGTTTCATCAATGGGCAGTGTTAGTGGTGAGGCACTGGGGTTGTTTAATAAGTTCTTAATTATTTAATGAGTTGCATAGGCTTGCATCCATGGTTTTAAGTACTTACCATAAAAAAGTTAAAACAATACTCTTAGTAATTTCTAATTACGAAATCGTCACTCAACCACGTGGTTTTGGAAAATCATGTGGAATGTACCTTTATTGCGTCATTGTTTTTTAAAGTATCGTGAAATGGAATAATGTAACCTATTGCAATAGTACTTAGTTTTGTCCGTCCTATATTTATGCGCGCGCACTTTACTACCTAAATGCACATGTACTTAATTTCATTAGATGCATGTGGGTGTGGGTGTTTTTCGTATAGCAAAGCCACAAAGGGCTATCTGCTCAGCCCACCGAGGGGAATCGAACCCCTGATTTTAGCGTTGTAAATCCGGAGACTCATTAGATGCAAACAAAACACTGATGTAAATGTAATTTAGTATAAATTTTGTAAAAGAAATTTCAAAGTTTGGAAAAGTTGTAGGGAGAGCGGGTAGAACACGTCTGTTTTCTTTGTCTTTGTCAAGATCCAGCTATTAAACATGGACAATTGTTTAACTTGAATTAGAAACTTTAGGAAATTCTGAAATTGGGCAAATGTTCATGATTATTATTTTATATTTATATTTGGAATTATTACATAGTTTACAAGGTGCTTAGTTTTGGGGTGAACTGAAACTTATGAGTGAGAAATGAGACATAAACATAAAGGATTTCATAAAAATACAATTACTCCATATCCAGGTACATGTAATCATAAAGGATTTGCTGTTTATTTGTAAAGACATATTATCTGAAAGGAACAAGTAATTCTCATGTAATTATACCATTAGATAAATGTAAACAGGTTTGGAATGAAACGTCACAATACAGAGTTATATTGATAAACACTATCTGAATGAAAATATAGAGAACATCCTAATTGTACGTATATAAAGCAAACGAATAAACACATCTGACATAACATATTAAATAATGCTTATAAATAACATGGTACTGTGATAGAATATAAATGGAATAATAAAACAGAATTATAAGTAAATAATCCAAGGCAATATTTGTTACACAAAATAATCAACAGTTTCCTCAGCTTATTTACATCTAACTTATCGTTGTCTGTTACACAACATACGTAGCTGCAATAAAAACTTTAATATTATATACTTTGTCACCATTAAACATTTCAATAAAATAACTTTGTCGGGATGTTTGTCAACTACATCAACTTTTCTAACTTTGAACGAACAAGGATATTTCCAAAACTGACTTGAAAGTTTAGTTCATTCCTTGTGCCTTTGGCCACATGGTCAAGGCATGATCTGAGTTTGGATCTTCGGTCTTTCCTGACTGTTTCCTTATCTTGAGCTCTCGGTTTTAAAACATATTTGCTAACTTTCTATGTTTTCTTAGAAATTATACCTCACAGTCACCATCTTTATCAAATTCTGACAGCACTTTGCCCACGCTAATAAACTGGTTTACGACTTTTCTGTAATTTTCCATTTCAGCCAACATATAGCTGCGACTGTAGTTGTTGTAATCACAATTTTCTAACTGTAAACTTGTTGTTTGTTGTCTCTCCCATCATTGTTATCATCACTCATCCACAAAAAGAGAGATACTGTCATCTCATCATCATGAGAGGATGGACTGTCTTATCAAGAGTTGCTGTCATCACCATCATCAGAGGATGGACTGTCTTTCCAAGAGTTACTGTCATCATCATCATCATCAGAGATGGACTGTCTTTCCAAGAGTTACTGTCAATCATCAGAGGATGGACTGTCTCAAGATATACTGTCATCATCATCAGAGGATGGACTGTCTTCCAAGAGTTACTGTCATCACCATCATCAGAGGATGGACTGTCTTTCCAAGAGTTACTGTCATCATCATCATCAGAGGATGGACTGTCTTTCCAAGAGTTACTGTCATCATCATCATCAGAGGATGGACTGTCTTTCCAAGAGTTACTGTCATCATCATCAGAGGATGGACTGTCTTTCCAAGAGTTACTGTCATCATCATC
>NC_134830.1:8036660-8112968 GCF_004210375.1 Tachypleus tridentatus | reverse complement strand
TTTTTACGCAGGTTTGTTTCTATAAAGTGTACGCTCAACTCTCTCATGCAAGAGACACAGCACGCTCATCTCCCTCGTGCGAATTCAAACAATTAAAAAATCAAAATCAGGAATAGCATCAAAAATTGCTTTAAAAAATTAAGATAAATTATTTAAACTAATCAGCCTTATAAGTAAACATCACAAACAATGAACTATACAATTAAGAACTGGTTTTAACATGTTTATATATCAGCTAATGAAGAAAGTGTTATAATGTAGAGACAGAAAACTGTGAGACACAAACCCATCTAATCAGTTCATTAGTTTTCCTTCATATGAATCACAAAAATTAGTTATGGATTAGGCTTCTGAAGTGTCACACTTCTAAAACTCGTGTCACAGAGAGACTGTTAACAATAACAAAGGTTTACACTAAAGTGTTTATTTCCACTTCTATAAGCCCTAGGAATGTTCGTGGGCTCTCCTATGTACGGTCTAACTGTAACTTAAACAGATACAGCGTCTACGGACAGCAGGACCCTCCACCTAGATATAAAGAGGTCACAGACTTGTATGGAGACACCAAAATGCTAGAAAACGACTTTTTAATGGAGCAGATAGTCACTAAAAAGTTGTCGTAGAGCACATAATAAGTGTAATACTTATCAAAGTCGCAAATCCACGTTTAATGATTAAACTGAACCAATAATCCCGTTAAAATATCAGATACATTTAATACTTTGTCTTACTTCGGGTAAGAAGCTAACTAAAATGTATGTGTACAGAAACTAGAACCTAACTACAATCTAAAATACAATATATCTGTACAGAAACTAGAACCTAGCTCACTAAGTTTTATCAGAGTGTGTTGTTCCTATTAAACCTAGTTGGAGTAGTTATTTTGATTTCATGTTCGGTTGTTGCTTCTGTGAAAAATAGATTATATTTGATATTGTAGTTGGATTATGGTTGAAATACATTGGTTGATCTATTAGAACGTTGTTCAATAGATTTAGATATCATGCACAATAGTATATTTATAAAAACATTTGTTTGGTTGGTTTAAATAAAAGCCACATTGAGGTGTCTGTTACATCCACAGCAGGGACTCGAACCCCACATTTTAACATTTTAACTTACCACTGCTCCACCAGGGAACCATTTGGTTGGTCGCTCACCTGTCTCATAGCTAGTGTGTCATTTATAATGTTGATTGGCTTAGAACGTAATTTTAGGATACTGCAAGTTTATGAAAAGTCTCATCCGGGTAATTAAAGTAAAGCCTCACCGTCTGTGCTGACAATCGCCAGTGTTTACTTTGTAGATTAGACTGGGAGAAGTTTATCTAATTATGATGGCAGCTTTGTTTACAAGACAGCGAGAGACTGAAAAAAACACACTGCTGAGTAATCAGAGTCTGGATTGTGTTTCAACCTGTGTTTACACAGAACAGGGGGTAAACTTTCATAACAATATAATGTTCAAGGTACGGATCCCGTGTTGGTTTATAACAGTGAAACGTCGCTTTTAAAAATTATGGGGTGATTGTTGTTTTGTGAAATAACAATGTATAATAAGAACAGAGCAAATAAATGTGAGTAACAGATTACACGTAGTATTACACTTAATAAAAACTTAAGTTCCACAGATATGCAACAAGGTAAATATACAAGTGTCAAACATTTTGTAACGGTTTCTATTATTGGTTTATTTTGGGTTGTTTGGTAGCAGGAAGAATGTGGATCCTTGTTTATTTAATATCAATGAAAGGTTTCAATTTCTTCAATCACAAGTTTTACAAATCAGCTTAACTTATGTCTAATTTCACAGCAGAAGCTAAGAGAACAATTTCACTTACCTGCTAACTTCTTTCAATATAAAAACCACACAGCTTATTTTGTATTACTTCATCACAACACGTGTTCACTACTCAGGAACTGGTGGACAATATGGACAAATTAATTATCTCAACAATCAACTCTCAATCAGTCACCTACTTTAGCCTCAGTAGCGAATTTTACTGTTCAAATCCTTTCCAAACTTTGAAGAAATCTCTAATCATTAAATCATATGACATAAAAACCTATTCTGGCCTAGCAACAATATAATTCTTTAAACTGAAAAGCAAAGACTACAATGCTGCATGCCTGTCACAATGATATTACACGAAGAAAACAATGGTGCATTAAACTTAAACGTCCAAAATTAACAATAAAGTAACTCTTGATAATCTGTAGACATCAAAACAATAACAAATCATAAATGAAATCAAAATGTTCGTTAACCAAACGAAATCTTTCTTTCTTTGTTTATTGTATCTGATTGTCCATTCATCCACATGTTTTGGTAGTATTCATTTCCCTAAGTCACCATTCATCCACATGTTTTGGTAGTATTCATTTCCCTAAGTCACCATTCATCCACATGTTTTGGTAGTATTCATTTCCCTAAGTCACCATTCATCCACATGTTTTGGTAGTATTCATTTCCCTAAGTCACCATTCATCCACATGTTTTGGTAGTATTCATTTCCCTAAGTCACCATTCATCCACATGTTTTGGTAGTATTCATTTCCCTAAGTCACCATTCATCCACATGTTTTGGTAGTATTCATTTCCCTAAGTCACCATTCATCCACGTTTTTATTCATTTCCTAAGTCACCATTCATCCACATGTTTTGGTAGTATTCATTTCCTAAGTCACCATTAATCCACATGTTTTTATTCATTTCCCTAAGTCACCATTCAACCACATGTTTTGGTAGTATTCATTTCCCTAAGTCACCATTCATCCACATGTTTTTATTCATTTCCCTAAGTCACCATTCATCCACATGTTTTGGTAGTATTCATTTCCCTAAGTCACCATTCATCCACATGTTTTGGTAGTATTCATTTCCCTAAGTCACCATTCATCCACATGTTTTGGTAGTATTCATTTCCCTAAGTCACCATTCATCCACATAATTTTATTCATTTCCCTAAGTCACAGAATGAAATTGTTCTCTTTATTAACACTTGAAGTTTTGTCGCTAGGAGAGTTATTTTCCGATAAATGACCGAGGCGATCTACCTACTAGTGGCTCCATCTCTGCTGATACTCTTGAAGTAGTCTCTCAAAAATAATTTCGGGTTCTTCAGTAAGTTTATTTACTTTCAGGAAAACCTTATTCAAAGTCTCTGGAAGTATAAAATAAAGTCACAACTTCCGTCTTCCTATTTTTGACATAAAGGCCTTTGATGAGTCCTAACGAATCCTATCTTACACCGGCTATGTTTAAGTTAGCGAATGAATTATTTGAATTATTCGACAATAATAATGCAAAGTGTAGTGCATTTAACGATAACATACCCATTTTTTTTTCTTCAACTACAGTTTAGTTTAACTAATGGTCGCTGATATTACTCAAGTTCAGAGTAGATGCTAATAAAACAACTCTACAAAAGTTGCAGCATGTGTAGCTCTAACTAGATGTCCACATGATAACAGCGCAGTCTCTCTGCATGTGTGTGACCCCTTGTGAAACTAAACAAGTTTTACTTTGTTTAATTCACTAGCGCAGTTAAGGTGACACTGACAAAGTGAACGTTCTTTGCAGCCAGACTTGAAAGAGAACTTGTAAAGAACAAACCAAAAGTGTCCAATTCTAGAAAGTGGAAAGATAATTTATGCTAGTGATGAATAGGATGATAATTTTGAAAAGTGGAATATTTAGGTCTGTAAGGTTATATGTAGGGTAAAGAAAGCTTTGCACATAGGGTACGTGTGTTTGTGTTTTTCGTGAAGCATAGCCACTTCAGGCTATCTGCTGAACCAACCGAGGGGAATCGAACCCCTGATTTTAGCGTTGTAAATCCATAGACTTACTGTTGTACTAGCGGAGGCGAAAAGCGTATGTACTATATTAAATTTGAAATTATTTTTCATAATATTATTATTGAAGATTGTTGAAAAATTGTCAGTGTTCTACATTTTACTTGAAAATAAATTGTTTAAGACACAAAATAAAAATGTTGTGTTTAATTTGTAAAAATAAAAATCTCTACTCAAAGGTTTGCCCTCCAGTGGTCCAGCAGTATATCCGTGGACTTACGCTGCTAGAAATCGGACTTAGATACTCGTGATGGGCAGTTCAGTGTACTTTAGTGCTTAATAGCAAACAACAACTCGTAAATTTATCAGTGTTCTAGTTTTCTGTATAAAATCTTCGAAATTTAGAAATATCGTAACAAATCTAGTGAGTTGTGATGTGTACAGGAGTTTAGTGATGTCGGAGTGCCACTTTCGCACCTAAATTTGAATCCAAGTCCTGACACTTCAAAAAAACCAAAAATATGTATACAAAAACAAGTTATTCAGTCTACATCCAAAAGTAAGTGACTTTTACAACCAAACCCTCAGTGTAAGAAAACACTTTAACTGTTTGTGACCTTTTGAGTACAACTACTTAAACCGTCATACATACACTCTGTTTCTCTCCCTCAGAAGCTGGCATAAGGCACCATACGATCATCTATCAGGGCGTTAAAATGGTTAAATTGTTCTTTTATCATATTTCGCATAATTGTTAAGACACACAAATATGATTTTAAAACATTTAACAAAAACATTTACAATTATATTGTGCATTTAAAATGTACACATTTGTAAAAAGATTATTTTTTAACGTTTTCCTCAGCCAATATTCTACTATCTAATTATTTGTCATGGCAGGACAGACGGTGTGCAAAGCATTATAAAAGTGAAATTTGTTAATACTGTTTTTAACACTGAAATTGATTCATTTGTTTGTTTTGAATTTCGCGCAAAGCTACACGAGAGCTATCTGTGCTAGCCGTCCCTAATTTAGCAGTGTAAGACTAGATGAAAGGCAGCTAGTCATCACCACCCACAGCTAACTCTTGGGCTACTCTTTTACCAACGAATAATGGGATTGACTGTCACATTATAACACCCCCACGACTGAAAGGGCGAGCATGTTTGATGTGATAAGGGTTCGAATTCGACCCTCAGATTACGAGTCAAGTGTCCTAACAATATTACCATACCGGGCCAAATCTGATTTTAAGAACTATATCGTCCTTAAATGTGATTTAAAAATATATTTGGTTATTTGATCACAAAACAAACACTATATTTTCAGGATTTTATTATATTGTGGGAAGGTAACGCCACTCACAGCTACTACCAAGGAACAGTGGGATTAGGCGCACATTATAACGTCCGCATGACTGAAAGGGAAAACATGTGTTTGGTATGATGGAGGATTCGAACCCGCGTATTGCAAGTTAAGCGCCCTAACCACCCGTCCATGCCGAGGCCCACTCAAGTTAGAGATGAGTAAAAGTATAAATATATATATTACCTAGTTGTAATACTGAGCATGCTCAGATGGTACAGTAACGTAATACTGAGCATGCTCAGCTGGTACAATAACTTAATACTGTAGGCTTTCAGTCAGTAGAGTTACGTAATACTAAGCATGCTCAGCTGGTACAGTCAGTAGAGTTACGTAGCACTGTAGACGTTTAGTCGGTACTTTATCCCGCAGATTTTAATGTATTCTTTAGAGCTTTTAAAACCTACGTTAAAAATGTCCAATTACACATATTTATCAAGATAATTTCGTCCACTCATAACGGACGGTTAATTAACTACTAGACAGACGAGTTTGAAACGTTCCAGCTGTAGCGGAAGTTAGCAGTAACTGTAAAAAGAAAGTATGGATTAGTTGTGAATATATGTATATATGTATGTGACTCAAACCTTCTGAGATAAACTGGCTCCTTGAAGCATCCAGTTCAAAATGCTATGGTTTGTAATAGAAAATTAAAGATTCGCCTCGGCAGGTTTGGACTCTATGGCGTATATGTAATAGTTATATCACTGTGGTGAAATTATTAAATACAATGTAAAGTGAGGTTCTGATAAGAATATATATGTAATTGTTTGGAAATTTATTACGTCGGATCAGAGGTAGACGCATGTCTTAGCCGTTACTAATAGTAACGCCACTAATTTTCACCTAGTTTCTATGGTGATTGAACGCCCTCTAACGGCTTCGTACTGTCCGAGTCACCACATCAATTTCCACAAAACGAGTCATTCAGATTTCATAAAGTTAAGCGCAACATAAACATCTTTCGTGCGTAGAAGAAACTGAAAATATTGTCCTCGTGCGTGGAACCCACGTGACCTAATGAATAAGTCCAGCCTCTGTTTCCCATCCCTGAAGATCGAACGCTTTGGAAATAGTGGCACATCTATCGTGGGATCTAATGGGGAGAAAAAAGACGTGTCTACTTTTGTAGAATTGATATGTGGTAACGAGTGCGCTACATTTTAAGTATCGTGCGGAAACTGACGATTATTAATCTGTGACACTGACACGTTGTGCAGTAATAACAAGTTGTATAGAGCTGTTAAAATGTAGCTTTTTGCAAACTGTAAACCTAAAACTGTACCTTTAACTGAAATGTATAACATTTAAGTAAAGTAACTCTCACGCCTCGACAGGCACATAAGAAATTAAGTGTCTCTATTGTTATTTTCAGTAATGATTTGAACAAATAGAAAATTGTATCAACAAATGACAGACACGTCAAATGTCCCAGTTCTGAAAGAGGTATATTTTTTTGGGGTTGATACAAACGATCAACCTACGAGATATTCTCAAAATTATCACAGGCTAATCACAAACCGAGATATTCAAGAATCAACTGATGCATGAGAGTCCCCGTATAAACGACACACTAGAACGAGTCACTCCTGTAATGTTTTCGATATTCTAGTCAAACCGCTAGGAGGTGTGATGAAACAAGCGTTGATTCGAAACCCGAATGAATCTAACTAAACCCTAGTTTCTGCTGCCACCTTAACGTGTATAATTAATAATTGGACATTTCACAACTACAGCAGTGGTACTGAGGAAAAGGAATCAGAGAAAGGTTCTTACTTTGTAGGAAATTAAAATGTACGCTTTGAACGACTACGAAATTTCTGTCTCCATCTATAAACGTTATGTTCTGATATGGATCGTTGCGTGTATGTTGAACCAATCAGCTTACTGCCAAGGTAAGTACCATTTTCCAAGTTGCTTATTACATTTCTACAGGGTGTTCAGAAAGTCACTGTGCACTTATATATTTATTAACAGACATGTTTCAATATAGAATACAGGAGGTAAATATGAATGACAATTATAAACAATGTTGAAAGTGACCCCGTTGGCATCAATACAGGCTTGGATCCTTCTTATTTTGTTTCTAAACACCACTATCAGTTGCTGGCTTGAAATAGACTAAATAAAATATGATTACAAAACTGCACAGTCACTTTCTGAGCACCCTGTACAAGTTCACGGCTAATCGGTCTAGTACCTAATACATCGACCTCAATACCTTCAATAATTTTACAATCACTGAACAAACTGAGAAATACATACGTCACTGGCAACTGAAAACTAACTCAGTATTTCTCGTGTTCATAAAGTAACCTTTCTTCTTTTCTCTCTATACATTCTGCAGAATCTCTCGATCACTAATATTCACAAATATTCCAGATATTTTACGACTATGTTTTAAACTTATTTGATCTTAATGTCATGCGCCCTCTATCTAACATCTAAATTACAAAATTGAAAATATAGTTCACAACAGTATTAATTATTCATTATTTTCTATTTATTATGATAATTACTTTAAAGTATCACTCTTGAATATAAATTTAGAATCAACCCAAATCTTTTAAGCAAGCTGATCTTTTGAGGCATTAATAGGATTACGGCCAGGGATATCGATAGCAGCGAAGATTACCAGCCAATGAACATCGGTAGTCCCATTATAATCATTAAACGCCTTAAGCTATTACATGCTCCTAGACAGAGTGTTATAACAAACTGGCTCAGTAAGTTTATTTACTCAACTAATCTCAAGTTCTGATCTACGCAGCAACTTTGTTTTGATCAGAAGATGTTGATATTTGGTCACTAATTATTCATAAGTAACCCTTAATGTATCTTCAAATAAACAACAACAGTTTATTAAATAAATAGAACTTAGAAGCATTATTCAAAATCTCAACTTATTCCAAAATTCATAACCGATCTAGAAAAAATAAAGAAAACAATTAGATAGAAAAACAGACAGAGTGTAGCTGAGTATATCTTGCTCCAACTCGTATTTATATATACACTGAATGCCAGTGCTGGAAACCGTCAGATATTTCTGTATTATGATTTACTGATGTCAAGTAGTTATGGTATTTATTATTTCTAGATAACACATTGAGTTAGGATGGAAATAGCAGCATGTCACCTGGCGCGTGGAACAGGGAAGCAAGGTCGATGTGTTAAACCACATTCTACTATATATACATGTTAGTTACGACTTACCCGAGTATTCCATCTCAGATTCACAAGGCCCGGCATGGCCTAGCGCGTAAGGCGTGCGACTCGTAATTCGCGGGTTCGCGCCCGCGTCGCGCTAAACATGCTCGCCCTCCCAGCCGTGGGGGGTGTATAATGTGACGGTCAATCCCACTATTCGTTGGTAAAGAGTAGCCTAAGAGTTGGCGGTGGGTGGTGATGACTAGCTGCCTTCCCTCTAGTCTTACACTGCTAAATTAGGGACGGCTAGCACAGATAGCCCTCGAGTAGCTTTGTGCGAAATTCCCAAACAAACAAACAAATCAGATTCACAAAATGTTTCTGAACTACGTTGGGCAAAATGTCATTTTAAGTTACATGAAAGTGGATTGAAAAAAATCTTTACGTCACTCTATGATATCAACTCCTAAAGTTATGTCACTCACATGTTACCAATTCCTAGCGCTATGTCACCTCTGTGTTATCAACTCCTAATATCACCTCTATGTTAGCCGGCGTGGCCAGATAGTTAAGACACTCGACTCGTAATCTGAGGGTCACGGGTTCGAATCCGTGTCACACCAACTATGCTCGCCCTTTCAATGGTGGGAGCGTTATAATGTTACAATCAATCCCACTATTCGTTGGTAAAAGCATATCCCAAGAGTTGGCGGTGGGTGGTGATGACGAGCTGCCTTCCCTCTAGCCTTACACTGCTAAATTAGGGACGGCTAGAGCAGATAGCCCTCAAGTAGACTTGCGCGATATTCAAACCAAACCACGTCTATGTTATCAACTCCTAACGTTATGTCACCACTATGTCATCAACTCCAGAACTTATGTAATTTTGTGTTATCAACTTCTATTTATTTCATCACTACGTTACCAACACTAGAAGCTATGCCACTTTTATGTTACCAACACTAGAAGCTATGCCACTTTACGTTACCAACACTAGAAGCTATGCCACTTTTATGTTACCAACACTAGAAGCTATGCCACTTTTATGTTATCAACTACTAGTGTCAACTCTATGTTATCAACTCCTGACGTAATGTCACCACTATGTATGTGATCAACTCCAGGAGCTATACCAATTCTATGTTACCAACTCCAGAAACCACGTCATTTCCATGTTACCAATTCCTAAGGTTACGTAACCTGTATTTTATCAACTACTGAGGTTTGTTCTCTTCTGTTATCTACTCCAGAAGTTATACCAATTCTATATTATTAACACTATAAGTTATACCAATTCTATATTATTAACACTAGAAGTTATGCCAATTCTATATTATTAACACTAGAAGTTATGCCAATTCTATATTATTAACACTAGAATCTATGCCAATTCTATATTATTAACACTAGAATCTATGCCAATTCTATATTATTAACACTAGAAGTTATGCCAATTCTATATTATTAACACTAGAAGTTATGCCAATTCTATATTATTAACACTAGAAGTTATGCCAATTCTATATTATTAACACTAGAATCTATGCCAATTCTATATTATTAACACTAGAAGTTATGCCAATTCTATATTATTAACACTAGAAGTTATGCCAATTCTATATTATTAACACTAGAATCTATGCCAATTCTATATTATTAACACTAGAATCTATGCCAATTCTATATTATTAACACTAGAAGTTATGCCAATTCTATATTATTAACACTAGAAGCTATGTCACTTTTACATCATTAACACTAGAAGCTATGCCACTTTTATAGTATCAAGACTAAAAGTTATGCCCCTTGTATATAACCAACTCTTATGGTTACATCACCTTTATGTTATCAACTACTGAAGGTATTTCCCTTTTATGTTAACAACTCCAAAAGGTATGCAACTTCTACATTATCAACACTAGAAGCTAAGCTAGTCCTGTGTTATCAACTCCAGAAGCTATGCCATGTCTGTTAACAACTCCAGATTTCTTTGAAGCTGTAAAATACACTTCATGTTTTCTGCTGTTTATACACCTGATACTATTTAAACATCGTGTACTCGAGGGTGTTAGTTTATATCAGAGTTATCATGTGCGTATTGGCACCTCCCGAAAAATCACCTTATGTTCATAAAACATCTATTATAATTAATGTTTTAAATAAACACGACCCAGATTTCAAAACTAACACCTTCAACAATAAAAAATTCTCTGTATTTAATTACCCTTTGTAAAAAAGAGACATAGTTATACACATAATAGCTGTGTACCAGTTTTATTCCAATACATACAAACACGCACGAGAAACGCCCCTCATGTTTTTTTAAACATTTGTTGGTGACTTCAATTTAAAACTTTTTAGATGAAGAATTACACAAGTGCTAGTGTTTTTCATAACTTGTTCTCCATGTTATCGTATCAGAAGTGGAAATGTAGAGAAGACTTTAAGGTCTTGTGAAATTTGTTTATTATTATTATCACTACATGATAATAGGCTTGACCTCGGTTTAATTGCATGCTCCAGTGTGACTTCTAGCGAGGTCTGGGTCTGCTGGGTCTCGTGCTTCTTTGACCGACCCCACCCCAACAATGTAAACAGTGGTGAATTTCTATTACGATGTTATTGAAAGAAACTGTTAGTTGTTTTTTTTTTTAGTCGCACACGCCGTTGGAACTTGAGGGTTCCTCAAATTAAACAAACGCACGTGGTCGCCATCTGCATTGAATCATTTTCCAGTTAACAATGAACATGCGGTCATCTTTGGCTGTGACTGTAGGTCACAGAAAGAGGCGGAAAGCGACGTTCAGTGTGAAACCTTTTTTGAATTCATACTGAGGTACCACACGATACCCCACCCCTTGTGATTCTCTTAAACAAAACCTTACCGTGGTTATGAGGATACCTTTCATATTATTTCACCCTGTTTGACTTCTCAGATGACTACCTAGCACCTAATTTCCTTTTACTTCTCAGATGACTACCTAGCACCTAATTTCCTTTTACTTCTCAGATGACTACCTAGCACCTAATTTCCTTTTACTTCTCAGATGACTACCTAGCAAATAATTTCCTTTTTATGTAAAAGAAATGTTCCGTATCTCTTGTGTAGACAGATAATTTAAATCAGGCCTATACGCTAGAAAAGATGTAACTATGGAGACAAACAGCAAAATCGTAACTGTGGAGATAAGTAGCAAAACTGTAACTATGGAGACAAACAGCAAAACAGCAACTGCTGAGACAAACAGCACAACTGTAACTATGGAGACAGACAGCAAAATTGTAACTATGGAGACAAACAGCAAAATCGTAACTATGGAGACAGACAGCAAAACAGTAACTGCTGAGACAAACAGCAAAACTGCAACTATAGAGACAAATAGCAAAACCGTATATATGAAGACAAACAGCAAAAACGTAACTGTGGAAAAAAACCTCGAAGAAACAGTTGCAGGTATTTAGTTTTTAGATAAACTTTCCTAAACTGAAGTGATTAGGAATATTAATATCCTGCTCACGAAAAAGAAAATTTTGGTAAGATGGTGAGGCTAAATGAAATCTCAGAGTTAATTTATATCTGATAATTTGGTTGGTATGGATACATGCCAGATGTTCTGAAGTCCAGTTGGTATGGAGATATGCCAGATGTTCTGAAGTCCAGTTGGTATGGAGATATGCCAGATGTTCTGGAGTCCAGTTGGTATGGAGATATGCCAGATGTTCTGAAGTCCAGTTGGTATGGAGATATGCGAGATGTTCTGGAGTCCAGAAGGCATAGAGAAGACCAAAACTGATGAGAAGGAATAACAGGACAGTGTTTGTACAAAGCATATTTTGGTAAACACTCTGTAAACATAATAGTTGGGATTTATAAATCCAATGCTATGATTAGCATAAAAAAAATCCAAGCGTGTCTGGGAATTTGTTTATGGGTGGAAGGGTAGATCCCCGAGAAAACCCACTTTCACAAACGGAAGCCGAAAAATCTACCTGTCCTGTGCCAAGAACTAAAAATGGAACAACTTGAATGGGTTAGAAACGACTTTAGGGTGAATTCAAGTTTATTTCATAGCAAATAATTCATTGTACGGAGACGTTTCGTACGAGATACTTATCATTGTGTAGAGGGTGGCAGTTAGGGGGTTTCTTTTCTCTGATTTACTGTTGTATTTGAATGCTAATTTTCTTAATTTTTCGTTTATTGTTTGTATATTGTGTGTTTTATGTAAGTAACTTGTACGAACAAACTTAAGAAGTCTTAGGGCTAATTTAAGGACTGTTGAGGTTATAGTTTGTTTTGGATTGTACTAGACATGTTGAAGATGACCTGACACCCGTATTTTATTTATATAGCAGTAATGTCAAATGATTTCGAGATGGTGTTGTTAGCTTTAACTGTGGTTGCTTGATCACTAAGGAAATTAGATGTCCATCTAAGTACTGTGTTATTCACTTTCATATTTTATAAGTGGTGTCTAACAACATTGTGCCAGTCACAGTGAAATACTTTTTTTACGTCTAGGAATACAGATCGAACAGCTTGGTTACTGTTAAATGCATTGTGAAGAGATTCAGTTAGTCTGGTTCGATGGTCTACAGTTTCTATGCTTTTACAGGACGATAGTTGGATGTTTGGTATCAGGTTGTTGTTATCATAATAAACCAGTAGTTTTTGTGACACTATGCGTTCAAGTAACTTACCTAAACAGCTTCTTAGACTAATCGGTCTGAAGATTACGGATTGGGATTATTTGCAATAAATATAGAAAAATTTGTGACGACAGATTTTCCCCAAGATTCCAGACTATAGCCTGATAAAAGTAATAGATTCATAATGTTAGCTAAATGCAGTTAATGAGTTGTTCGATCCGTTTTTCTGTTTTTTTAATATTATGTTACAAATACCACCATGGCTAGAAGCCGAATTTTTTAGTGACCTAAGATTTGTTTCAGGTAAACCTGCAGGGACGTTTGTATTGAATAAGTAAGGGATGTTTGTGATTCAATGGACGTGTGGAATATCGGGCTGAATAGTTTGGGTTGAGAGGTTATATGACTGTGAACTTTTTGTTATGATTGTAGAGGAGATTCGATGTTTGAAAAATAATTTTGGAAGTATTCGGTTGTTAATTCCACCTTATCAGTGTCTGTTTTGGTGGTGATGTTGTTATATTTAATATGATGATATAACTGGTTGTTGTTTCTCTCAGATGTTAAAGATTTAAATTGATTCTAAAATTATTGTGGTTAATTTTGAAAGTAATTTAGTTTGTTAACAACATTTTTAGCCAGTACTATTTTTCTCCCGTTAAATAGTGTGTGTATTCTGTTTATTTGTGGTTTCATAATGTGCCTCGTGCTTTCCATGAAACTTCTTCTTGGGCGTTTTTTTTAATTCAGTTATTTTTTTCTGGGTAAAGTTTCCAGTGTTGTAGTGTATTGCCACTTTATTTTGTGGGGGTTGTCTTTTGTGTTGCTTGAGTAATGACTTTCGTGACCTTTTCTACCCAAATATCTTGGTGACCTTTAAATGATGCCTTAGTTATGAATTAGGTAAGTGTCTAAGGTGTGTAGTGAAGTGTTAAAAGTGTTTCAGTCGATTATTATGTAATTGTTGGGAGCTACAGGGATATATGGCTTGTCCGTTAATTTGTAGAGTAAAAGAGATAGGGAAATAGTCACTAGACACAGTGGAGTGTGTAGAAAAGTTCCGGTAGAAAGGTAGGATTGATTTGGGGATTATAACAAGGTTTAGAATGTCTAAGAGTCGCTGGCTGCATGATAGTGTCTTGGTGACAAACAGAAGAACCGTAATTATCGAGACAGACAGCAAAATCGTAACTATGGAAACACATCCATTGCTTCAAAAATGACGCCATTGTTAAATATGTTGGACTGGACGTGGCTTACTGATTATCATGCTCAGATTATATATCTGATGATTCTTGGTTCGTGTCCCTTTTGCCTCAAAATTTGTGTTTAATCCCAGTTTTCTGAGGCACAGTTGGATGGGAATGATAGTATATTCACCCTGGCTGTGATGTTCACGTTATAACAGTAAAGATCCCACTATTCGATCAAACAAGATTAATTCAAGAACTAACAGTGAATACTGACGACAAACTTCCTTCCTTCTGGCCTGTCGCAGAGAAATTAGAGACAATTATGTGCAGATAAACCTTGTGTATCTTTTCACGAAATTCTGAAACAAAAAAACTCACATGTGTAAAAACTTGTTTAGCAGCGTTCCCAAATTTAGAACATTTTAAACATTTTATTCAATCTCTCCCAGTACCTCTAGAAAACTTAGACAGATGTCAGTTATTGTTTAATACAATATTTGATTAATTTTTTACGTGTTTTGAAGCTAGGCGTACTGACTTGTCTTTTGATGTTCGATGTAATTTTCATTAATGTGTTGTAGAAATTAAATAATTTTCACTTTGAAATATAATAAAAATTATGTCCCTTTTTATGTTGCAATTTTTTTAAAATTTATAATGCATACTTGATATATTTAGACAATTTGGATTAAATAATAATAACTTTCTGTTTCAGTCAACGTTTCGCCATTGTGGCTTCATCAGCGCTAATAGTCACGTTTTTGTACTAGTAATCCTGATCATTGGCGAAAAGTTGACTGAAATTTTAAAATTAATTATCATCTGAAGATTCAAAGTAATTTTCTTTCTAACTTCATTGACAAAAGTTTACAGTTTATTATTACATGCGCTTATTAAAGTTGGTAAAGGAGCTACTAATCGATGTTACTTTTGTTTTCTTCTTTATAGATAGATGGCACTGGTATCAGAAGTCAAAGGAAACCTTCTTCGTAACCTGAAACATGAGCGGAATTATAATGTTGCCAAAACATAATTTTATTTGTTGGCGATGGAATGGGACTGACCACTATCACAGCTGCCCGCATTTTACGTGGTCAACATCGTGGTCAGTCCGGGGAAGAAACCAGCCTAGCTTTCGACAAGTTTGAACACGTAGCATTGGCGAAGGTGAGATCTGGAATAGGATAAGCGTTTGTAAAACACTATAGACAAACAAATAAACATACATGTCTTGAAAGTAATTAAACAATCCACTTATGTGTTGGACGGTTTCAAGCTACTCTCGTTTGGGAGCACCATTTCACAACAGGCTTTGGGGGGGGGGCATTAAAATACTAATATTGCGTGGTCCCCC
Source organism: Tachypleus tridentatus (assembly GCF_004210375.1). NCBI lineage: Eukaryota > Metazoa > Arthropoda > Merostomata > Xiphosura > Limulidae > Tachypleus > Tachypleus tridentatus. The sequence continues at coordinate 8,097,461 of NC_134830.1, read as the reverse complement.
AATTCATCTGTGGACCCAACTGTTTGACCTAATTTGTGATATATGTTAATACAGCCTGAGTAGAAATACCTCTCAAGTGCTAATCGGAGCCATTTTCACACTTGAAGGGGAAGTGCCCCTCATATGTCACTTCTGGTTTCATCAATGGGCAGTGTTAGTGGTGAGGCACTGGGGTTGTTTAATAAGTTCTTAATTATTTAATGAGTTGCATAGGCTTGCATCCATGGTTTTAAGTACTTACCATAAAAAAGTTAAAACAATACTCTTAGTAATTTCTAATTACGAAATCGTCACTCAACCACGTGGTTTTGGAAAATCATGTGGAATGTACCTTTATTGCGTCATTGTTTTTTAAAGTATCGTGAAATGGAATAATGTAACCTATTGCAATAGTACTTAGTTTTGTCCGTCCTATATTTATGCGCGCGCACTTTACTACCTAAATGCACATGTACTTAATTTCATTAGATGCATGTGGGTGTGGGTGTTTTTCGTATAGCAAAGCCACAAAGGGCTATCTGCTCAGCCCACCGAGGGGAATCGAACCCCTGATTTTAGCGTTGTAAATCCGGAGACTCATTAGATGCAAACAAAACACTGATGTAAATGTAATTTAGTATAAATTTTGTAAAAGAAATTTCAAAGTTTGGAAAAAGTTGTAGGGGAGAGCGGGTAGAACACGTCTGTTTTCTTTGTCTTTGTCAAGATCCAGCTATTAAACATGGACAATTGTTTAACTTGAATTAGAAACTTTAGGAAATTCTGAAATTGGGCAAATGTTCATGATTATTATTTTATATTTATATTTGGAATTATTACATAGTTTACAAGGTGCTTAGTTTTGGGGTGAACTGAAACTTATGAGGGAGAAATGAGACATAAACATAAAAGATTTCATAAAATACAATTACTCCATATCCAGGTACATGTAATCATAAAGGATTTGCTGTTTATTTGTAAAGACATATTATCTGAAAGGAACAAGTAATTCTCATGTAATTATACCATTAGATAAATGTAAACAGGTTTGGAATGAAACGTCACAATACAGAGTTATATTGATAAACACTATCTGAATGAAAATATAGAGAACATCCTAATTGTACGTATATAAAGCAAACGAATAAACACATCTGACATAACATATTAAATAATGCTTATAAATAACATGGTACTGTGATAGAATATAAATGGAATAATATTAAACAGAATTATAAGTAAATAATCCAAGGCAATATTTGTTACACAAAATAATCAACAGTTTCCTCAGCTTATTTACATCTAACTTATCGTTGTCTGTTACACAACATACGTAGCTGCAATAAAACTTTAATATTATACTTTGTCACCATTAAACATTTCAATAAAAATAACTTTGTCGGGATGTTTGTCAACTACATCAACTTTTCTAACTTTGAACGAACAAGGATATTTCCAAAACTGACTTGAAAGTTTAGTTCATTCCTTGTGCCTTTGGCCACTGGTTTTGGCATGACTAGTTTGATTCGGTCTTTCCTGACTGTTTCCTTATCTTGAGCTCTCGGTTTTAAAACATATTTGCTAACTTTCTATGTTTTCTTAGAAATTATACCTCACAGTCACCATCTTTATCAAATTCTGACAGCACTTTGCCCACATAATAAACTGGTTTACGACTTTTCTGTATTTCCATTTCAGCCAACATATAGCTGCGAGTCGTAAGGTTGTTGTAATCACAATTTCCTAACTGTAAACTTGTTGTTTGTTCTGTCTCCCCATCATTGTTATCATCACTATCCACAAAAGAGATACTGTCATCATCATCATGAGAGGATGGACTGTCTTTCCAAGAGTTGCTGTCATCACCATCATCAGAGGATGGACTGTCTTTCCAAGAGTTACTGTCATCATCATCATCATCAGAAGATGGACTGTCTTTCCAAGAGTTACTGTCATCATCATCAGAGGATGGACTGTCTTTCCAAGATATACTGTCATCATCATCAGAGGATGGACTGTCTTTCCAAGAGTTACTGTCATCACCATCATCAGAGGATGGACTGTCTTTCCAAGAGTTACTGTCATCACCATCATCAGAGGATGGACTGTCTTTCCAAGAGTTACTGTCATCATTATCAGAGGATGGACTGTCTTTCCAAGAGATACTGTCATCATCATCAGAGGATGGACTGTCTTTCCAAGAGTTACTGTCATCATCATCATGAGAGGATGGACTGTCTTTCCAAGAGTTACTGTCATCATCATCATCATGAGAGGATGGACTGTCTTTCCAAGAGTTGCTGTCATCATCATCATGAGAGGATGGACTGTCTTTCCAAGAGTTACTGTCATCATCATCATCATGAGAGGATGGACTGTCTTTCCAAGAGTTACTGTCATCATCATCATCATGAGAGGATGGACTGTCTTTCCAAGAGTTGCTGTCATCATCATAATCAGAGGATGGACTGTCTTTCCAAGAGTTACTGTCATCATCATCATGAGAGGATGGACTGTCTTTCCTAGAGTTACTGTCATCATCATCAGAGGATGGACTGTCTTTCCAAGAGATACTGTCATCATCATCAGAGGATGGACTGTCTTTCCAAGAGTTACTGTCATCACCATCATCAGAGGATGGACTGTCTTTCCAAGAGTTACTGTCATCACCATCATCAGAGGATGGACTGTCTTTCCAAGAGTTACTGTCATCATCATCATCATCAGAGGATGGACTGTCTTTTCAAGAGTTACTGTCATCATCATCATCAGAGGATGGACTGTCTTTCCAAGAGATACTGTCATCATCATCAGAGGATGGACTGTCTTTCCAAGAGTTACTGTCATCATCATCAGAGGATGGACTGTCTTTCCAAGAGATACTGTCATCATCATCAGAGGATGGACTGTCTTTCCAAGAGATACTGTCATCATCATCATCAGAGAATGGACTGTCTTTCCAAGAGTTGCTGTCATCACCATCATCAGAGGATGGACTGTCTTTCCAAGAGTTACTGTCATCGTCATCATCATCAGAGGATGAACTGTCTTTCCAAGAGATACTGTCATCATCATCAGAGGATGGACTGTCTTTCCAAGAGTTACTGTCATCATCACCATGAGAGGATGGACTGTCTTTCCAAGAGTTACTGTCATCATCATCATCATGAGAGGATGGACTGTCTTTCCAAGAGTTGCTGTCATCATCATCATCAGAGGATGGACTGTCTTTCCAAGAGTTACTGTCATCATCATCAGAGGATGAACTGTCTTTCCAAGAGTTACTGTCATCATCATCATGAGAGGATGGAGTGTCTTTCCTAGAGTTACTGTCATCATCATCAGAGGATGGACTGTCTTTCCAAGAGATACTGTCATCATCATCAGAGGATGGACTGTCTTTCCAAGAGATACTGTCATCATCATCATCAGAGGATGGACTGTCTTTCCAAGAGATACTGTCATCATCATCAGAGGATGGACTGTCTTTCCAAGAGTTACTGTCATCACCATCATCAGAGGATGGACTGTCTTTCCAAGAGATACTGTCATCATCATCAGAGGATGGACTGTCTTTCCAAGAGTTACTGTCATCATCATCATGAGAGGATGGACTGTCTTTATTTGGCTCTACCACCAACTGTCTCTAAAGGCTCTTAGTGAAGTATTGTTTGCCCTTTTTGCTGGTCTAGGTTTGGGATTCGTTCTTCATATGTTTCATTCCTGATGTTGTTATAGCTAATACTATTTGTTTCTTTTTCGACCACGGTCTGATAAAATGTTCTCTGAACAACCTGCGAAATTTACCAATACACGAAATACTAATGAAACAATTTCAGATTTTCTTTTGTGAAATCCGATTCAAGCTGTTAAATAAATAGCAGCATCTTACCTTTGGCAATTCCCAAACTTGTTCAAGTGTAATAAAGACAGTAGGACCTGAAGTGGGGTTTGACTGTACAGATGAAGACATTTGTGTATTGACCTAATCATCGTGACGAGTTGCACAACTCAGACCTGGTTGTAACTGTGCAGACGAAAAGGTTTATGTATGAACTCATTATTCACGTGATCAGATGGATATGCTCAACAAGGACTTGGTGATGACTGGTTTCTCGTCATAGTCATTAGTAATGATGTAACAGTATCTGTCACAAGTGGGCCTGGTTCTGCAACTTCTTGATTATTGTTAATGTAACGTTTATTAGTGATAGATGATGCAAGGAAATCGTCATCTGAAAAGACATGTCTCACAGAAGTTTTGAAGCCAGCAGTAATATTGGCTGGAGTAGCAACTTTTATCCATACAGCATCCATCAACTGTGCCATTTTATTTATTGTAATGCATTTGCCAGTGTTTTCTGTCATCGAGCTGTTTGCCTCAGCATAAAGTAGGTCTTAATCGGGCCAAAATGAGACTGATATAGTGTCTGGGTTTTATTTTTTGTGTAGATGCAACATGATAGTATGTACTCCATGGTCCTTTGCATACTCCAGAACACCTACAGGCAGATGGCTCTCATGGTTATTGTTGACTAGAATGACAAGATTTTCCTTGGAAGAATGACTGTGTGTAAGAAAATGTTTCAAGACTTTTATGAATAGGTAACTAACTATTCATCCAACCAGACTAAGACACCAATCCTAAGGAATCTTCAGAAGCACCAGTAAGGAAAATGTTTTTGTATTTTTCCTTTGTCTTATCAGAGCTGGGAACAGTGCTGCAGAAATGATATCCCAAACTGTCACAAGTTCACACGACATCAATTGACACACTTGTTTCTGGTCCTTCTTACAAACCTTGGACTCTTCGTTCATATGATGTATTCTTCTTCCAACATTCTTATCACTTATAAGTGTTTCCAAAAGATTGAAAAGTCATTCACTGTATGTCTGCTGAAAACAGATGCGCATATCAATTATGTTGTCTCAGAAAAACGGACTGAGAGAGTTGAATGCCTGTGCATAACGCCTGTAAATCAATAATTTCCGTCCATCTTTGTCTCAATCCAGTTTGTTGGTATTCTGAATTTGTTCTTCAGAGCCAGTTTATTAGCTTGTTGTCTCACTTTGATAGGAATAAGATGACGAAACAACTTTGATGCAGTTGTTAGGTATTCTGCAATGTATTTTGTGTTTTTTCGCTTTCATTGAAAACTTGGCTTTGAGTGTAATGAGATGCCAGTCTGGTATTTGGATAACTGTTGTATTTCTTTACGTATCTTGCAAGTACATTTTCGATACCCCTCAATATTTTGCTACTTGTCGTATTGATTTGCCTTTACTGTTTCCAGCATGGTGTCATGTTGCACAAGTGCTATGCCTATTTTTTCTTTTATGATATTTTGAAATTTTTTAGCTTTTGTGAAACACTGAATAAATGGTACTAGGAAGAACTATAATATCTCATAAAATGTTTATCACTATTTTTTACTCGCAAATAATTCACAAAAGATTCAGGAGTTTCACCAACGTTTGATATATACCTAACTTTGTTGATTCATAACACTAGTCGCTCTATTCTCTTAGTCACAAGAAAACACAGTATAGTTCCTTAAACTTAACTTTTAACGGGTGAATAATAATATTTTTTTACTGTAACACTTACCTCAAAAATATGATTGTCATATTCATTTTTGTAAAATGGACGACACTTTAAACTTAGATTTTTTAATTGGTCAACAGATCTGAGAATTAGAGCAGGTGTTTCAGTTCTGCTCGCTCTCCCTTAATGTTAGGTTGTGGAATAACATTGTAAATTTGTTTATTGATACTAAGTACAGTAAGGCTTAGCCCTAACTAAACTAAAGCAAACAACGTACACAACTTGGAATTTTAATTCATCTCTTTATCGAATATAAGCCGTATTTAATAAAGTGCCTCCCATTGGCACAACAGTATGTCTGCAGGCTCACACCGATACCGGTGATGAGCGGAACACAGACAAGTCCATGGTGTAACTTTGTGCATAAATTCCAAACTTAGTAAAGGCTTAAGTAGCGTTAGGCCTAACACAGGTTACTTACAGATGTCGGTATCTACGATTAGGATTTTTCATTATTATTCTAGAAATCCTATTTTTAAATAATTACTGTTGCAATAAAGATACTAAGTTGATCGAACATATTCCATTGTTTCACGTAACTGTTTGGACTAACTTAGTGTCAGTAAGTTTTAAAGACTCCAATAATATAATTACTTGTATATCAAATTATTCATAGAAAGTGTATTTTCACGACACACAGATACTGTCTTTTTCAGTCGAAAAATTTAAAATACGCATTGCTATTATTTAGAAGCCAGGAGCTTAATTTTATTTAATAAAAAAACTGAAGGTAAGATACGGAGGTTTTTTATTAGCATAAGATACTTCATTTGTTTTATAAACGACTGTAGTTTAGACTATAAATAAAACTTCTAAAACAGTGCTTCTCGAAATACAAATAACTCACTTATTAGGTTGTACGGACACAGAAGACTTGTATTGAGGAACAAAAGCGAAGCCTGCTCCATTCACAGATTCTGCGCTACATACGCGCCATCTAAATTATGTTAATAGGAGAAAAGAAAAGCTGTTAAAGTTGTATTACAAAAAGAAAGAAATAGTCGAGGTGCTATGTCACTCAATATGATTCCTTTATATTTTTAATTGTGTTTATTTCGGTTATATGGTCTTCAATTTACAATAATTCGAGATTCCCACGAAAACTGTTGGTCTTGCAATAAAAAAAAAACGCATTTAACCAAAAGCTAGAAACGGGCTAATCCATTAAAAAAAAAACCAACAAGGGCTATAACACTGTACATTGGTTGCATGTTACACCTCATCTCAACTTCTCTGTATACATAGACATACAACATCGACAGTCAAGTGGGAGATTCGGGAGCTTGCGCCACTGCTTTACTGAGTGGAGTTAAAAGTCGCTACGAAACACTGGGTCTGGATGACAGTGGCCTTTATGAAAACTGTTTATCTAGCATCACCGCCAGGATCCCTTGTTTAACCGACTGGACACAACAAGAAGGTAAGCTTTAATATGTTGCACAGAGAACAAGTAGTTGATTATTATGGTCTTCAACAGTAAATGAAGTTAGTATTTTCGGTATAAATAAATAAATAAATATTAAAACTAAGAAAATAGCATATAAAATCGTAAAAAAACTTAAGAGGTTTGGTTGTCGAATTTCGCGCAAAGCTACTCGAAGGCTATTTGCACTGGCCGTTCATAATTTTTAAATCATAGCAGTAGAGGAAAGGCAGAGTCAATACCATTCACCGCCGACTCTTGGCACACTCTTTACTGTGAAATAGTGGGGGTTACCATCCCAATACAACGTCGCCATAGCTGAAAGGGCGAGCTTATTCGGTGACTGGGGTTCATCCCACAACTCACATATTGAGAATGTCGAGTGCCCTAACCATCAAGCCAACATCTTTGATTTGCCATTTTTTCACCTCCATCCCGCCAACTAGCACAACGGTATGTATGCGGACTTGCAACGCTAGAAACCGGGTTTCAACACCCCTGGTGGGCAAAGCACAGATAACCCATTTTACAGCTTTGTGTATAATTCCAAACAAACCAACAAATTGTTTGTTGGTTTTATCACGTGAAATTTGACGTCATCATTATACGTATCGGTTATTGATTGTTAACACATGAAATTCGAAAAGATTGTTATTTATCTTGTCTTTGGTTTTATTCCATGAAAACAAAAGTCGTTGTTATCTTTCTTATCTGTTCTTCTTTTTTATCCCATGGAAACCAAAGTCATTGTTACCTATCTTGTATGTTGCTTTTTTATCACATGAAAGTAGACTTCATTGTCATCAGTCTTTTTTTGTTGGTTTTATTATATGGAATTCAATGTTATTGTTATCTGGATTACTTAATGTTTTGTTGTTGTTTATCACATGAAAATCGACAAAAAGTGGCGAAATAGGCAAATAAGAGAGATTTGAAAAACAAACCTGTAGTTAATTTTTTTTATACAAGTTCTAAACCAATTAGTTTTCTAGTATGTCATCGAATAAGAGAGATTTGAAAAACGAACCTGCAGTTAATTAGTTTTTATAACAAGTTTCAGGCCTATTGGTTTTCCAGTATGGCATCGAATAAGAGAGATTTGAAAAACGAACTTGCAGTTAATTTGTTTTTATAACAAGTTTTAGGCCTATTAGTTTTCCAGTATGTCATCGACTTTCGAATGTTTAAATTGAAAGTTTTAAATTATTATACTGGATATATATAGATGGCATTTCATATATATTTTTTGTCTTCCAACTCAAGTGATGTATTCTCGCACTGAACGAAAACACTATTGAACGGTAACCAATTGGAGACAAAAATATAAATGAGATATTCTTTTTTTAATTCACTTATATTTGTCTTTTTTTTTAATTTCACGCAAAGCTACCCGAGGGCTATCTGCGTTAGCCGTCCCTAATTTAGCAGTGTAAAATAGCTATTCATCACCATCCCCGCCAACTCTTCGGCTACTCTTTTACCATTGAATAGTAGGATTGATCGCCACTAAACGTCTCCACGGATGAAAGGGTTAGCATGTTTGATATGACGAGGATTCGAACCCGCGACCCTCAGATTACGAGTCGAGTGCTATTCATTTGTGATTTCGAGTCGCAATAAACAAGTTAAGAGAAGTTTAAAAATAAGCATTAGCAGTTAACGTGTTTTTGTTACAGTTCTCAGGCCAAATAGATTTATATTTCGTTAGATTTCGGGGGGTAAGATATAGTGTCAAATAACTAAAGATAATTGTACAATAAACATAATATAGTGTTGGTTTTAATTTGTTGTTTGTTTTTTTTACTTAACAGCTATCACACTCAATATTCTACTAGTCCAGGCGTGGTTTCCATGCCATACCTTTGAATTCAAGAACCCGTATTTTGCGGTACTTTCCCTAAAAACGCATTCCACACTTTATGGCCGTGGGTGTGACAGCTAACCCCAACTATTTGCTGTGATAAAAGATCCCCAAAGAATTGTCAAAGGGTCCTGTTAACTTATTATTTTTCCTGAGTTTCTTCTTGTCCTACGATTCAAAATCATGGACAACTATGCCCTAAAAAGCACAGTCTAGGTTTACGAGAAAAATCTATAACTACATAAACCATTGCTAAATTAAAAACTAATAAATACTACCTTTATAAATGAACCTCTGAATGTCACATGACAATAAGACAATGGCTAAATGCGAAAAACCACTTTATGTTAATAAAGTTAGATTCTGTTAAAATTTGAAAATGTCCTACTTCATCTCCATGTAGGTAAAGCTACTGGGCTGGTCACTACAACAAGGGTAACTCATGCCACCCCAGCAGCCATGTACGCCCATTCCGCCAGCAGATACTGGGAATCTGATGATAAGATGCCAGAAGATGCCCGCAATACGTGTAAAGACATCGCCAGGCAACTGGTTGAAGATGAACCTGGCCGCCACATAAATGTAGGATACTTCATAAGAATCTAATTGGCAAAAATTCCAGAGGGAGTGGTTGAGACGAAGCTAGCCAGTATATATAAACCAGTTTCACGCATTATATAAGTTTCGCTGATGTACTAACCTTTTATATTTCTCTATTTGTGGAGCGTACTTCTTAAAATAGATGATGGGTAATTAACCCAACCAATAAATAACCTTATAACATACTTGGTGTAAAGATAACATCACCTTGGAAACTGATACATGATGAACCTGGTCAGTGGATAAGTTTATTAACAACTACAACTACAGACCTGTGATTGGCTGAAATAAACTTAAATTAACCACAGCCCTGTAACTGGTTGATGTATTCTCAAAGTAACAATTGCAGATTGATGATTGGCTAATTAGTCTTCAAAGTAACAACTAAAAAACGGTGACTAAATGATCTTTCCACATTCAAACGTTCACACAATATTTATTTCTCCGCTGTACTGTAAAAGTAAAAATTAGGATAAATTGTTATACTTCTTAAAACTGAAAACCTCAACAATAATTATAAACGAGAAATATATATGCAAAAACGGCTCGTTTGGGTTGAGAAAATATTTTACATAGAAGAGCGAACAACGTTTCGACCTTCTTCGGTCATCGTCAGGTTCACAAAGAAAGAAAGAGGTAACTGACCGGAAGCTGACCACATGTTTGGAAGGGGTTGTGTAACTGAGTGTCGGAATGTAGAGGGCGGTATTAGATGTTTGAATATATAATTTCATTTATTTTATTATATTAATATAGGTATAAAGGCGTTCCTTTATATTGGTTTATTTTGGGTTTAAGTTGTTGTATAAGTAAGGCTTCTTTAATTTTGCGTTTGTATATGTTTGTTTCTTTATTTAGTATTTGAGTGTTTTCCATGGTTATGTTGTGTTTTTTTGACTTGCAGTGTTCGAAGACGTGTGAAGGTGACTTTTTTATGTTCTTTGAATCTGGTTTCCATTTTTCTACTTGTTTTTCCAATATAGAAGTCGTGGCAGTTATCACATTGTATTTTATAAATAATGTTGGTGTGGTGTTTGCCAGTGTAGTTTTTACATAGTATAGACTTCAGTTTTGTGCCTGGTTTGATAAACCAATATAACGGAATGCCTTTATACCTATATTAATATAATAAAATAAATAAAATTATATATTCAAACATTTAATACCGCCCTTTACATTCCGACAGTCAGTTACACAACCCCTTCCAAACATGTGGTCAGCTTCCGGTCAGTTACCTCTTACTTTCTTTGTGAACCTGACGATGACCGAAGAAGGTCGAAACGTTGTTCGCTCTTCTATGTAAAATATTTTCTCAACCCAAACGAGCCGCTTTTGCATATATATTTCTCTACAAGTGGGTTTTCTTGACATCACTAATTGTAAACGATATAAGTGATAATACGTATTCATCCTTTATTTACCTTATTGTAGTCGTGCTATGGGAGTGAAATGTATTAACTATAATTTTTATACAATAAATAAATGAATATGTTTAAATATAACTAATGATGTTGGCCTAACGCCATCAAAATAGGTCGTTTTGAATTCAAGTTTGGTTTGTTTTGAATTTCGCGCAAAGTTACACGAGGGCTGTCTGTGCTAGCCGTCCCTAATTTAGCAGTGTAAGACTAGAGGGAAGGCAAACAGTCATCATCACCCACCTCCAAATCTTGAACTACTCATTTACCAAAGAATAGTGGGATTGACCGTCAAATTATAACACCCCTCACGGCTGATAAGACGAACATGTTTGGTGTGACGGGGATTCGAACCCGCGACCCTCGGATTACGAGTCGAGTTCCTTAACCGCCTGGCCTTTGAATTGATGTATAGTTTATACTACATACAAGTAACCTCTGTTGTTAACAGTTCAGGTTCGGGAAAACTGAAGTTCTTAACGGATACTGTAAGTTAATCTGTTATCTACATTTCAGGTTCAGGTCTTTTTTTAGCTGCAGTATAACGGCTTATACGGTGGATTTTTCATATACAAACTTTTAGTTCACAGCTCCATCATCTTTGACCGATTTAAGATCTAATCACAGTTGTGGACTCAGGAGGTGAAACCCTTTCAACTGATGTATTTGATTAATTTGAGGGTAGGCTGGTAGAGATTCTGATGAGTAATAAGCTCGAATCGAGTATACGCGCTCTCTGGGCCGGCATGGCCAAGCGTGTTAAGGCGTTTGACTCGTAATCCGAGGGTCACGGGTTCGAATTCCGGTCGCACCAAACATCCTTGCCGTTTCAGCCGTGGGGGCGTTATAATGTGACGGTCAATCCCACTATTCGTTGGTAAAAGAGTAGCCCAAGAGTTGGAGGTGGGTGGTGATGACTAGCTGCCTTCCCTCTAGTCTTACACTGCTAAATTAGGGATGGCTAGCGCAGATAGTCCTCGAGTAGCTTTGCGCGAAATTCAAAACAAAATACGCGCTCTGCGATTGGTATTGCTGGGCACAAAAGTATAACTTTCGAAACGAGAAAGAAAATAGGCTCACAGAATAAGATATTTTAATCCTGCCTAAACGAATTTCATGTTACGCTGCTATTTTGGGTTATTTCTTTACTCTATTGTTTCTTGAAACAATCTAAACTTGCACTGTTTGTTCTTCAGGTAATACTTGGTGGAGGACGTCGTCATTTTCTGCCCCAAAGCATACGAGATCCTGAAAGTCCAGCTAACGTCGGACGACGTGGGGACGGTAGGAACCTGATTGAAGAGTGGCTTAAGGACAAAGAGATGCGAGAACTGCGACATCGTTTTGTGTGGAAGAAAGAGGACTTTGAAGTAGTTGATACTGGGAAAATTGATTACTTATTAGGTAATTTCTGTTTATTTGATTAGTTTCTAAAGATCAAGTAAGGGGTAGTTCAATTAAATAAAAAAATAATTTCTTCAACTGAAATATGAAGCCATATTGGACATAAAGTCCAACAAGATGCAAAAATTATTCTAGAAGGAAAAGCGGAAGAAAGATAACGAAAGGACGACAAAAAATGAAATGGGTGGACATTCACATCTCAGAATGCACAAGCAGGGCTCAAGACAGACATTGTTGATCGTAATTTGCAGCCAACTTCTGTAACTGAGATGAAACAAAAAAATACAAACGTCCACTGGAATCTTCTATTTTTTAATTATTATTTAGTATTCCGGTACTGAAGTGAAACTATCATTAAACTGCCAGGTTCTGGTTTTCTTGCAGGTTTGTTTGACTACTCGCACATGACGTACGAAACTGACCGAGACAGCAGTCCTAGTGGAGAACCTTCCTTGGCTGAGATGACACAAAAAGCTATTGAAATACTCCGTAGGAACCCTCACGGGTTTTTCCTGTTAGTAGAAGGTAAACTTAGCCTTTGCTTTATACACGATGTCAGTTTGTTACTTGAATATAATAGAAACCACACCTAGTAAATTAGTTTAGCTGAAGATATTTTAAGGACATTGTTTGGAAATTCTGGTACGTACGTGTACGGAGATCGGTTATCCTCTGGAAATCATTCAAGCCCCAACACCATTGGCCATAGACAAACCTAATGTATTGTTCACAATTAAACTGTTAACTACGGTCGTTTATCTTACATCATCAGTTAATGTAATAATTTACAGACGCCCTCAGTTTCCTGTTGGGAGAAGGAAACTGACCTGTTGTGTTATGATTCTTGTTAGTCGAAGGCGACTTTAATCCTTTTTCATATATTTTTAAAATTATTTTTGATAAAAGGTGTATTTCTCTTTTTTCCTCTCTCTTATTATGTAAGTTTACTTTTTTATAATCTTTGTTTGTAAAAGGTGTTCGATTTTCACACTTTAATGATATGGCTTTAGCTAATTTAATATTATGTAATATTATTACATTTCTTCACTGGTTATTACGTGAATAGCTTACTAATTCTGTGGCGAATTTAAAGTTGTGTGGGCTCGGAGTAATAATTTTTGTAAGTCCTACATCTCATGTAATTTTATGGATGATACAATAAAATTATCAAAGGGCCCTCATTAAACCATGAGCCCTGGATCTAGCCTCTACCTAAATAGGCCAGTGTACTCATTTCCAAAGCTATGAATACAATATAAAATAACTATTAATAAATTTAATTTCCAAAGCTATGAATACAATATAAAATAACTATTAATAAATTTAATTTCCAAAGGTACGAATACAATATAAAATAACTATTAATAAATTTAATTTCGAAAGCTACGAATACAATATAAAATAACTATTAATAAATTTAATTTCCAAAGCTATGAATACAATATAAAATAACTATTAATAAATTTAATTTCCAAAGCTATGAATACAATATAAAATAACTATTACTAAATTTAATTTCCAAAGGTACGAATACAATATAAAATAACTATTAATAAATTTAATTTCCAAAGCTACGAATACAATATAAAATAACTATTAATAAATTTAATTTCCAAAGCTATGAATACAATATAAAATAACTATTAATAAATTTAATTTCCAAAGCTATGAATACAATATAAAATAACTATTAATAAATTTAATTTCCAAAGCTACGAATACAATATAAAATAACTATCAATAAATTTAATTTCCAAAGGTATGGATAACATATAAAATAACTAATAATAAATTTAATTTCCAAAGCTACGAATACAATATAAAATAACTATTAATAAATTTAATTTCCAAAGCTATGAATACGAGGGCTGTTCAAAAAATACGCGGACTGTTTGAATTGCGCGGCTCCAGTTGGTTCCAGGGGAATCCGCTTGGTGTCGCTAGATTCGCACAGATCAGCTGAATTACGACGCCATTTCCCGATTGCAGATATCTTCATTTGTGTATTAGCTACGCGGTTTTAAGTGAAGTGCGATTTTTTCGTTTGGCGGATTTCAGAATGAATGACCTGAAGGAGCAACGACTTGCTGTGAAATTTTGTGTTAAACTTGGAAAATCTGCGACTGAAACTTTTACTATGCTTAACACGGCTTATGGTGATGTTGCTATGAAGCGTACGGCATGTTTCAAGTGGCATGAACGTTTTAAGGATGGTCGACAGTCCATTGAAGATGATGAGCGTCCTGGACGTCCTTCCACGTCAACTGACGACCCACACGTCGACAAAATCAACACCCTGGTGCGGGCAAATCGACGTCTGACTGTCAGGGAGCTTGCTGAAGAGTGTGGGATATCAGTTCGATCTTGTTACGAGATTTTGACCGAAAAATTGAAGATGCACCGCGTTGCTGCGAAATTCAGCCCTCAGAACTCGTGAGTTTTTTGCCAAACACTCGATCACTGTTCTTCCCCACCCCCCCTACTCAACTGACCTTGCTCCTTGCGATTTTTTCTTGTTCCCCAAACTCAAAAGACCCTTGAAAGGAAGAAGATTTGAGACGATTCCCGAGATTAAGGCAAATGCGACGAAGGAGCTGGAGGACATTACAAAAGAAACGTACCAGGACTGTTTCAACAAGTGGAAACACCGTTGGGATAAGTGTGTGCGTTGGGGAGGAGAGTACTTTGAAGGGGTCCCAGACCTGTAACTTCTAAATACAGTACATTTTGTTTTATGACGTCTGTCCGCGTATTTTTTGAACAGACCTCGTACAATATAAAATAACTATTAATAAATTTAATTTCCAAAGCTATGAATACAACATAAAATAACTATCCACTTTTTTGCTTGCTAAATTATTTTCATAAACTAATTCATAATTTAAAGTAACATAACATTAAACTGTTATGCACTAAGTCACGAAACCTACCAAAGTTCATAAAAATAATGTCTAGTAAAATAATGTTCTATTTTATTACCAGGTGGCCGAATAGACCATGCCCACCACTTTAACAATGCTTATCGAGCTCTCACGGACACATTGGCACTAGAGAGCGCTGTAAATAAAGCGTTAGAGATGACAAGAGAAGATGACACTTTAATTGTTGTGACTTCAGATCATTCGCACGTGTTTACTTTTGGTGGTCACCCTAAACGAGGAAATCCAATTTTAGGTATTTGGAAATTTTACCTTATAATTCTGTAAAATTGATTTGTATTGAGTGACAATACTAAAACAGAGTGACGAATATAACAACAATAAAACAAACAAAATAAAATGTGTTTAAGGAAATTATGTTGACTAATTGTTTTTTATCCCACTTAATAAACTTTATTTTGCAGTTTTAAAATAATAATGAAAAAACAACTGGAGTACTTGAAAATTAAATTTTCAAGGATTTGAAAAGTTTCTTAAGTTCGTGTTATTCGATGTTACTGTTAAATTCGAGTATGAATGTCGTATTCGAGAAAACACCATTTTTAATACTGATAATTGCACATTACTTGTCTTGAGTTGAAGTTTGGAAAAGTTTTAATCCTGATTTGTACGTTTTGTTCTAAAAATCTCATTTTCAACCAAAAGAAAAATGATAACTTTACCATTGAAAACATAACTTTAGTTATAATTCACCATGATTTAATCAGAAAAGAAATTGTGTGTTTCTCGTCGCTAGCACTAACTGAAACTAGTGTTAGTTTTAAATGTTGGCTTACGGATATGAAATTACATAAATCGTAATGCACTATGTTTTATGTCATACATTAAAATACGTAAAATTCGAAATTAATAAGTTAAAGATTATAATACTTAAAAATGTAAACAAGAATAATAAATAACAGAAAGCATATAATTAAAATTAAACCAAATGTTGCGAATCTTGACTTGCATGTCATTACTTAAAAATACTGTATACGTATATTTGTCCTAAACTAGGAACGGATGACCACGTGTCTGATGTAGACAGTTTACCATACACGACTCTTCTGTATTCAAACGGACCTGGGTATAGTAGAAATTTCCCGTTAGGGAGACAGAATCTTACAGGCATCGACACTGGTAAGAATTTACAAGACATTATAGTACAATTAGGCTTACCTTAGTATCAGTTCATTATGAAATTTCTTATAATAAGATTAGGCTTACCGATGTTCTACCGGAGGACAACAAATTAATGCACCTCAAGCAACCGTTGCGAATTAAATTATAATATTTGTTTTATTATTTGATGAATTAAAATATCCTAATGTTTTATTCTAATAATTATATATCTTTTGTCCAAAAATTTAAAAAATCTTAAATTATTTGCTTTCCTGGCCCAGGCATAGCCAAATGGTTACGGCGCTCGACTTATAATCTAAAGGTCGCAGGTTCGAATCGTTGTCACACCACACATCCTTGCCCTTTCAGCCGTGGAGGCGTTATAGCATGACTGTCAATCCTACTATTCGCTGGTAAAACAGTAGCCCATGAGTTGGCGGTGTGTGATGATGACTAGCTGCCTTCCATCTAGTCTTATACTGCTAAATTAGGGACGGCAAGCGCAAATAGCCATCGTGTAGCTTTCCGCGAAATTAAAAAAACAAACACATATTTGCATTCCGTTTATGAATATAGAGAATACAAGACATATAAAACTACAAAATGAACCCTATTTTTGGTTTCAGTTTTGTTTGAAGAAATCAAATATTTAACTAATAGAATTCGGATATAAAATGATCGTAAAATACGTTAATTTAAAGCTATATTTACATGCCATTATATCAGATTAAATTGAATGTTACAAAATATATGGAATATAATAATGAATATTAAAATATGTAATTTAGCAGTTCGTTCTAGTTATCGTTGATTTTTAGTGACTTCTATTTTCAGAACATAAAAATTACGTGCAACAGTCGGCGGTCCCTCGACGATGGGACACACACGGAGGGGAAGATGTCACGGTATACGCCCATGGACCTATGTCTCACCTTTTCAGGGGTGTGTTCGAGCAAACTTACATACCTCACGCTATGGCTTACGCTGCGTGCATCGGTCCTAACAAAGACACGTGCGATAGAGGGCGACACAACCACCAAACCCAGAGTCATGACTGTCCACCTGTTGAAGAAAGGGATACTTCAAATTGGAGTAACAGGAGTGTGAAGAAAAATAGCCCCATTTCCTTGTGGCGCATGGTTATTATAACAATTCTGTTTGGGTGGTGGAATGTGAAATGTTATGTCTTCGCATGCAATGAATGTTACCCAAGTCAGTATAAAGACCTGATATAAACACGCGAAAGTAACTGATATAGAAGCCTAACTAATCACCACTGACCAACTAATTGTATTAATACGGTACGCTGTTGTTAGACTTTCTGTCGCATAGGAACCAAATAAATGCGTGGAGAAAAATAATAGTCAAAGTTGTTCTTTTTGTTAATTCGAAGTGGATTATGCTTAGTTTTAAAGACAAATACAGTTGAAATCGTGTGGATGTTAATTAGAATAATAATGTTCGGTTATGTATGAATGTAGAATGAATGCTTATCTGGTGGGATGGTAACAACTCAGATAGAGGTGATAGGACAGTTCTGATGGATTCTGTAATTCTTATACGTGTGGTTTTAAGGGAATAATGGAGTCTTCATATTTTATTGGTGCAATTTGAGTTTAATAATATATTGTTATCAGATAAGGTGGGTGAGGTTTGAGAGGAATAAAGGATTTTTGTCAGATAATGTGGGTGTGGTTTGAGAGGAATAAAGGATTGTTGTCAGATTAGGTGGGTGTGGTTTGAGAGGAATAAAAGGATTGTTGCCAGATTAGGTGGGTGTGGTTTGAAAGGAATATAGAATTGTTGTTAGATTATGTGGGTGTAGTTTGGAAAGAATACTATATTGTTGCCAGATCAGGTGGATATGACTTGAAAGGAATAATATATTTTTTATCAAATCAATGGGTGTGGTTTGAGCGAAATAATAGAATGTTGTCCAATTAGGTGAGCACAGAGGAGTAACAAAGTGTTGACAAATCGATTATTAATTAATTTAATCTATAATAAAGTCCGTAGTATAAAAATGAAAATTATTTCTTCATTTGAATAAACTTTATTTATAATTTATCCATATCATTGACACAATGTGACCACGAATTACGAAGAATTATATTGAAAAAGATTATCAAAAATGTAGTTTAGAATGATTCAGACAATGCAAATGTAGCTTAATTTAAATCTACTAACTAAATTTATAGATTGGAAGTGAGATTGATATGTGTAGGAGAATGTAGGAGCAGGTAGGAACATACTACAATAATGATTAATTATTAATGTTTATGTTAGTTTTTTATCATTGTAATACACTTGCACCGGAGAACGTTATCCTACTTAAGCAGGATGGTTACAATTGTTACTACCATCTTTAGATGTTACAAAAAAACGGATTACTAGCAAGTAGCTGAGATTTAGTGTGACTACGAACCAGGTGCGTAGCCAGCACTACAGAGGGTTTTATTTTCCAATACAATGTGCGCTTTATTTTCTACCCTATTAATGTACGTGACTTACATGAAAACGTTCGTGTTTATTTTAAAAACTGAAAATAATGGACCTTTTCCACTACTGAATATTGGGGTATTTGCACACACACACATACTCTACCAATAACATATCGTGGCTACCACAAAATAGCTACATAAATCACGTCTTCCCACTGAACGTCCTAATGTTAGTAGACATAGTCTGACCACTCAATAACTACGGATCATTTGGGTCAACAACCTGTACAGACGATCATATCAATCAAAGAAAAACCAACAACTATGTCTCCGCGTGACCGCTAAAATATGTCGTTAACCATTGGAGATTAATTGTGACCCAAGTGTCCAGCAACAAATATATTATTCTTCGCTACTACTAACAAGTCCATTATTGTCCGTCATAAAGCAACTGTGACCCACGTGACCAATGAAATACATTTTAATGTCTACTGCTGGATAAAAAGTTAAGTATATTATTGACCACTAACAAGAATATTACTATTTACAACCAAATAAGCGTGACCGGCTGTTGTAAAGTCGCAGCTAATCTTATTATTATGTTAAGAGTACCTATGTTAGCGACGAGTGTTGCTGACTGGTTATTATCCCTCTGGTCAGGATTTTTAATTGGACTTTTATAGAACCTTAACAACGTACCTGAAATGACTTATGGTTCTAACTGCAGTAGGATCTATACAGAGCAGTAACAACGTACCTGAGAGACCTAAACCATAATTACTATTGGACCCTTTGTGTTAAAATGCAAAGCTCAGCAATGGGCTATCTGAAACTTGTCCACCATAAGTCCACAAACCCATATTCTTAGAATATAGGCCATCGAGCTTACAGCCGAGTCCATGGAGGCTCCTTTAGTAATGCCACAGTGGCCCCATGGTTAAGGAACTCGATTCCCAACCTGGGGTCGTGAGTTCGAATCCCGTCACCAAAAACGTCTTCATCATCAGTGAGAAGAGCGCGGCTACCTCACTGTGTAGCTCTGTGCTTAACAATCTAACAAATAATGCATCAACAAAAATTCCATTGTGCAAATATCAAAAAGTTGCAAATCGTCAGTAATTAGTTTTAACTTTAATCGTTTTTACCTGTTTTACTTGACTGTTACTGAGAAAAAGTAAAAAAAAAAAAGTGAAACTTGGAGTTTGTTATAGAAAAAGGCTTAAATACACCAACATTTCATCTGAATATACAGTAGTTGGGTTTGTTCAGCTTTCCATCCAAACTTATTCTTTATATTTCTGTCTGCTGGAAGGAATTCAATACCTCAAGTTGACTTCTAAAATTGCAGCTGAACCTGTAATATGGCAAAAGTGAAACATTGTTCAAGCCAACATTCAAATTCGTAATAATTTTTCACAGAGCGTTGTGTAGCCACATATAAACATTCAACACAGAAACACATCACGCGCTTGCCGGGCCAAGCGGTACTAATGACAAACTGTTAAATAAACACAGGCATACACAAACCACCAACTATAGATCGTACGTCCAGACACTGCAGCGGATGATTTTGGGAAGGTGGGTGCTGTTAGGAGTTTGTACAGCCAGGTGGGTTAAGGCGTGCGACTCGTAATCTGAGGGTCGCGGGTTCGCATCCCCTTCGCGCGAAACATGTTCGTCCTTTCAGCCGTGAGTGCGTTATAATGTGACGGTCAATCCCACTATTCGTTGGTAAAAGAGTAGCTCAAGAGTTGGCGGTGGGTGGTGATGACTAGCTGCCTTCCCTCTAGTCTTACACTGCAAAATTAGGGACGGATAGCGCAGATAGCCCTCGAGTAGCTTTGCGCGAAATTCAAAAAACAAACAAACAAGTTAGGAGTTTGTATCAATTTGTTGGAATACTCGATGCGATCCCGAAGGGGGCGGAAAATATTATAAATTTATTATTAAAATTTTGTAATATCCAGTGTTTCTGTTAATGAAAAAAGAAAAAAAAATGAATTAATATACAGTTTATATTAATTGAGTAAATTTAACGCGAGAAAGAAATTATAACAACAGTCATAAAGTTCAGAACATTATCATGAAAACACATGAAAATAATAAAAAACCTAAAAATACAAAATCAGTAAGATAAGGAAAGTTAAAGAGCGAAAGAAGACAGAGATAAAAGGCAAGAGGCAAGAATAATAATTAGTTATTTCACTTTATAATTTATCAATAAAATTAATGTTTATTTGCTAATAATCAACTTCAGTTTTCCACTTTCATCTTTTGAATCACACTGAGCGTCGAAGAGATGCTGCTAGTTGTAAAGTGTGTATGTTTTTCTCATAGCAAAGCCACATCGGGCTATCTGCTGAGCCCACCGCGATAGATAGAACCTCTGATTTTAGCGTTGTAAATCCGTACCTACCGCTGTAGTAACGGGTGGCAGTTGTAAAGTAACTCGATGATACTGACATAAGATGTGCTCATGATTGACGACGGACAGCAAGACAGAAACACAAATAACATTATTTGTTATATACACCATCTGTGGGTACTGATAGGGGATCAGAAACTGTATAAAAAACAATATTAGATAATCTTTATATCGTTATTAAATCACTAATGACCTCGTCAGATGATAATTTCGGCCCGGCATGGCCAGGTGGTTAAGGCACTCCACTCGTAATCCGAGAGTCGTACCAAACATGCACACCCTTTCAGCTGTGTGGGCGTTATAATGTAATAGTCAATACCACTATTTGTTGGTAAAAGAACAGCCCGAGAGTTGGCGGTGGGTGGTGATGACTAGCTGCCTTTCCTTTACTCTTACACTGTAAAATTAGGGACGGCTAGCGCAGTTAGCCCCCGTGTAGCTTTGCGTGAAATTAAAAACAAACCAAACATCCACAAAGCGGGATAATAAATTATCATCTTAAAAAATAATAATTGTGTTTGGAATGCAGTAAAATTGCAAAATTGTTTTTCACTGTTTGCCAAGGAAATAACTGGTTTGGTTTGAATTTCCTGCAAAGCTACGCGAGGGCTATCTGCGCTAGCCAGACCTAATTTAGCAGTGTAAGACTAGAGGGGAGGCATCTTGTCATTACCACCCCCCTGCCAACTCTTGGGCTACTCTTTTACCAACGAATAGTGGGATTAACCGAACATTACAACGCCCCCACGACAGAAATGGCTGGCATGTTTGGTGTAACGGGATTCGAACCCGTGATCCTCGGATTAGGTGTCGAGTGCCTTAACCACCTGGCGCTGACGATAATGGGTCCCCCGCTAGTACAGTGGTAAGCCTACGGATTTACAACGCTAAAATCAGGGGTTCAATTCCTCTCGGTGGACTCAACAGATAGCCCGATGTGGCTTTGCCATAAGAAAAACATACATACACACACACGATAATGGAGTCATTTAATTGATTAATTACTTGTATCTTTGACCTCGAGGCTTTAAAAAAGTTGAAATGTGCTCAGTGTGTTTTTATTCTCGGACAGAAAATCCTTAAATAAAATAACCTTGTACATTGTTCGACAATTTCCAGTCATCAAACAAAAAAATTACAGTATTCGAGACAGCCGATTCTCTGTAATGAAGCAGAAGTGTATGAAAATATTCCCTATTTCAAGGTTTTTTTGGACAAAACCTCTAAGACAAAGTAGTCCACGTATGCCTTTGGGAGACTTCCAGCTACTAAAAAATCCATTTTAATTGCGTTTATATGGCGTTAATTCTGTTTATATGCATAAAGAAAGTTCACTGTTGAAATGACGTAACAATCAACTGAACTTGTTCTTCTCAAAACTAAACTTCATTAGATCAGCAATTATAGATTCTTTATCCGTAAAGCAATATTATGCATAAAACCTACCTCAAGTCATATTTCGGTATCAAATGTAATAGAAAAATTATGGAGACATCAATAATAGAAAATTACTGAATACATATATGAGTATACATTTATATATATTTGTTTTTGTTATTTTATGAAACACTTTAATTACAGGCATTATGAGAAAGTGCTTCTGAGTATCATTTTTTTAATTTATTTTTTGAATAATAATAAAAGAGCCTACTTGCGTGAGGACCGTAATATCACCAAGAGAAAATAACATCGGGACCTTAAACTTCGCACGCATAGTAAGGCGATACTGTGAACGTGTACCGGGGTATTAAGTATTAGATTTGACTCAGAAAAATGGCCAGTTTTTAACCTGTAAGCTTTTAAGCCTAATTATACTGCTTTATGAAGGTCTATAGAAAAGTGTCTTTTTTATTTTTTCACATTCTGAATAAACAACGTGTGAATGTTCCCTGCGAAATACTAGTGCTTCTATTTTTTGTTTTCTTATAGCAAAGCCATATTAGGCTATCTGCCGAGCCCACCGAGGGGAATCGAACCCCTGATTTTAGCGTTGTAAATCCGGAGACTTACCGCTGTACCTGCGGAGGGCACTAGTGCTTGTATGATCATGTTAATAAACTTTGAGCAACAACAGAAGATGTAAGACTTTTATTATAATCATCTGCATCCCTCTTCAAAGGAATTTATTTAGTTTTTCACTTTTTTATTAAAAGTTTTTCTTGCTTTCTGGGTTTGAATTTATAATTACATGTTAAAAACTTTAGGTGGTGATTTGTAAATGTTCTTGTATTGATGATAAAGTGAAAATGTACATTTTAACAGTTATATTTTAAAATACTGTTGTCAGCTAAACACATAAAACACATTTTTTCATTTCTTCTCTTCTGAACTTACGTGTGTACTTTTCTGTGAAAGTTTCTATTTTCTTTATAAAATGTACTGTACAGAGCACAGATACAGCAAAGATTCTGTGAAGTTTTATGTTCAAGAAAAACGTCACAAGTTTTTATAATTAACACATCTACACACTAACAACTTTCTATTATTTTTCTAACTTATAAAATCTAGGGTAAAACAATACTCTTCTTTCAAAATAGTAGTAATATTTATGAAGAGAATATCTGTATAATGTGTTTACATACTGGTAAAAATGTTTAATTTTTATTGGACAAAAATGCCTACTGAAATAAGTAATAAAACTATAGGTATATCAAAAAACAAACTCATTTGAAATATGAAAGGCATTAAATAGGAATGTTTGATTATTGGTCAAACAAAAAATAAATTTAATAACTATATCTTAATAAAAATAATAAAACAGCTTTGTTTATAAAATAGTAAGTATATAATATGATTATAAAAGATAATTTCGTAAATAATTTCATAAACTTCTATTTTATTTTTATTTGTTGATATTATACAGTTAACTTATTAATTTATAAGAAGGTATGTTTGTTTGTTTGTATTCTTGTTTGATTCATTACTTGTAACATTACAAAATCTCTCATGATCAACTTGTGATCGTGGATATTATAAATACTATCATATCCATATAGTTCTTTATAACTCACATGTGATTCCACTATTTCACAAACATTCTATGTATCTCAGTTCCTTCATCTTTACATCACTAAGTTTTTTGTTTATGAATTTTTATTTTTATTTATTTTTGTTTGTTGGTGTTAATTATTAAAACTTTATAAACATATTTCCAGTAGGTTTTATTATCTTACTTTATGTAATGTTCTTAAACTGACGTCATATCTTTAATTGCTTTAAATGAGGAGAAATATTAGGTTTCATGAAGGTGGATATATCAAATTTGTGCCTTGGGTTTTACTTTTTTATAACACAACTTGATAGCTAAGATGTTATAATTAACTCTTTACAAGATAGTAAAATAATGATAAAATCAGTTTACCACTAATTCCAATTGGAAGGCCCGGCACAGCCAGATGATTAAGGCACTCGACTTGTAATCTGAGGGTCGCGGGTTCGAATCCTTGTCACACCAAAAATGATCGCCCCTTTTAGCCGTGGGGCGTTACAATGTTACGGTCAATCCCACTATTCGTTAGTAAAAGGGTAGGCTAAGAGTTGGCTGTGGGTGGTGATGACTAGCTGCTTTCCCTTTAATCTTACACTACTAAATTAGGGACGACTAATGCTGATAGCCGCCGAGTAGTTTTGCGCGAAACTCAAAATAAAACAAACCACATGCAGTGAGGAAACTTTATTTTCCACTCTTCAGAAAGAAATTTTTAGAGTTTTAAGCTCTCAGACTTACGGCTCAAATACCGGAAAATATTGTAGTTTTTAATACTTACTTTGGTGGAACAGATCTCAAACCAAATTAAATATTCTTATTTAAGTTATTTCATTCTGCTACCGCTAGGAGGATTAATGTACACTTTGTTCTTTGTTTAAAAATAAACTGTTTAAATAAATAAAATACATTAAGATGTTATATGAAATTAAACATTTTGTGATGTCCTCCGATGGGAAGTCAGCAAGTCCACGAATTTATAACGCTAAAATTCGGGATTCGATTCCCCATTTAAAAATAGCAGATATAACTCAAAATGGCTCTGCTCTAAAACGAAAAAAGTTTCAGATTTTCGTTTTTATAAGTTTTGTATTTTATACTCCTCTCAAAAGAAAGACTAGGAATGATTCGAACCCAAGATATCACACAAATGAGAGACACGTTTACACGTAAGTAGTTGTAACGAATCTCAATTTTCAATATGAAATAGGAATAGGATATACTTTTTGAAACTCTTAACATAAATTGAAAAATTAAAAACTCATTGAATTTCTCTAACAGCACTAAATTGATTATCAGCATTGTTTTATTCTTAACATGAAAAATACAATAAATGTTTTATGATATACGAGGAATATTTCAAAATTCCACCAGCAGAGGCAGCACAGGTACTACATACTGTTGTTTGTTTTTGAATTTCGCACAAAGCTACTCTAGGGCTATCTGCGCTAGCCGTCCCTAATTTAGCAGTGTAAGACTAGAGGGATGGCAGCTAGTCATCACCACCCACCACCAACTCTTGGGCTACTGTTTTACCAACGAATAGTGGGATTGATCGTCACGTTATAACGTCCCCACGGCTGGGAGGGCGAGCATGTTTGGTGTGACGGGGATGCGAACCCGCGACCCTCAGATTACGAGTCACACAAACATTGTTTGTGACAACTAATAGGAATGGGTTGTAGAATACACACCACACACTGTTGTAACCTGAAGAAACATTGTTTTGGACCACTACTACGTGTGGGTTGTATATCCCGTACAAGAGACTGTTGTAGCATTAAGAAATGTTGCGTATGATCACTAGTTGTTGCGGGTTGTGTGATACATGCCATACTCTGTTGTGGAGTTAAGAGACTGATTTTCAATTGAATCATTGTACTAGACCTAAATACTTTGTTTCACAGAACTTTATTCTGATAACTAAAGACGAAAGAAATGAGGGTACATTTATCCCATACGTGTGTGTTTTGTAACTTTATAGGTTATTTGAGGACTATTTGAATGACATCTCAAGCTATGCTGATCGCATGAAATGCCAAATATTTTGTAAAAATTGATGTTATTGTGAAATGATACGTCTTGGCGACTATTTTTAGCACTGTGAAATCTGATGTTGTTAAGGGCATTGTGTATCACACCTCCCTAGTGTGTTCTTCCGCATGTGAATTTTGTTGTCAGTTTTATCAACATTAATAAAAGAATGAGTTTTAAGTGTAAACAAAAGATAAGAACGTTCGTGGACCACTCAAAGTATAGATAGTGATGTGTTTAATCACAGAGAAGGTGCAGAGAGAGAAGATAAAAGGGAAAGAAGATAAAAGCATCGTGGAACAACAGCACTTGATGATAAACTTATTAGAACAAGTAATCTATTCATGAGCAATTTTACATTTAAATTAATTCCACGTTTTACAAGTTTTTAAAAACTTGTAAGATAAACAATCACGATATTTGTTTGTATCAGCTTGTTAATATCTCACGACATATGTGCTACACTTTCTAAGCCAATGGTAGATAAGACCCCGCAACTTTTAAGAGAGGAGAAAGACTCCTAATTAGAAAGAAGTAGTCAAAAATGTATTTGACCCTGTCCAGCTCCTCAATGACCTAAAAGTCCAGTATACCGAACCGAAACGTAACTTATTATCGTCGTGTGTTTGAAAAAGTAAAAGTCTTTCATTTATAGATTCAGAAATAGTGTATTTGGTTGTGCCTTTCTACCATATTGTGGGCTGAAAAGCTAACAACAAGAGGTGATTTATCATCTTACTTACCCCCAAATAGTAGTACCTTATTTTTTATTTCAATTAATTCTTTACTGGGTAGGAGGGTCACCTTCCGACAACTGCCTGCAGGCAGTAAAGGGTGTTACAGATGTGGGGCGTTGTGGGCTTGAGCACCCACATCTCGCTCTCCTAAATTTTATTTCTAATTCTATATCTAATGCTACTCTTTATTTCCTATCTAAGACTGGCTAATAGAGGTTAATAAAATAGAGGTAGATGGCGTATCCCCACCGCAATGTGGTTCCTATTTTGGAGTCATCTCCAAACATAGGGTACATTTTATAATCCCACATTGTAGCTTGTAACCTGGAATCTTTTCAATTGATGCATCGTTTTTGTTTCGGCTTGTTTTTGAGTTATAACAAACTAATATATATGTATTTACACACACATACACATGTTAAATCAAGATAATTTTAGTTTTTGTACAAGACAGGCCTACAAACGTCTTACCTTGTCATAATTGTTGGCCAATACTAAAAACGTTACTCTGATTTAGTAATAATTATCCAATATTATTATGATCACCTTCAGATACACTTCAAGCTATGTGATAAGTTCAATATTCTCACGATAAAGGAATGTATCTTGTAGGCGTATTTAAAAATGACCAGAGTAGGCCTAATTGAAAACGACCAATTTAATTAGCAAGAAATACAAGTCTGTTTAGATTCTCAAACTATAGGGCATTACTAGCGACTTTATCAGTCTACGTAAACTTAGCAACCATCTCAGTATTTATTAAAGTATAAATGTTAACCAGTTACTTGAATTAACGGTTCACGTAATATAACATGAACTCCTTAAGGCAGTGATTCTTAACCTGGGTTCAATCGAACCCCAGGGGAACCCCTGAGTCAATCTCAGGAGTTCGTCGGAGGTCAAGACACACACGCTGTGTGTCTTAACATAAATTAGACCTTTATTATGTACGCTTATATTCGATAAAGAAATAAATTGACACTTGAGAACATTTTTACTTTTCTTTAGTTATTGTTAAATTTTACTGACTTCATGGTAGCAACAAATAAACATATACTGTTACTCTACAACCTGACGTTAGATATATATTTTTTAACATATTGCTGTCTAAAATATATAATAAAGTGTACTCACGTTTGTGTATACGCATACACATTTAGATAGTAAGGTGAAGGTACATTTTCAGGACAAACGAAAACTTATTATTTTAAGAGAAAGACACACTTACGTACGAAATATTGACGTTTTAGTCTAAAGATAAATATTTATTACCTTTCATTTTGCTCATAACTTACTTTTTACTATTTTATTAAAACTGCCTCCATTTTTGGATTATTCAAGTCGCCTTTTCCCCTTCTCCAACGGCTCAGCCACAAGTCTGTGATTTACACGCTTATCGGAACTTAACTATGATGTAAACTATTTTAGAACAGGAAAAATAACTCGATTTATAGCTCGGACGCTCAACTCGGAATCCTTAAAAACAAAAACGAAAATAAACGATGAGGATTTTGGTGTAAGAGATTTTATTTTAGTTCCGATCACAATTAATGAATCGTCAAAAGAAACAGGTAATCTTTATTGTATATAAATTATTAAAGTAATATATGTGACGTGTTTGTATAGCTACGTAATGTGTAATATAACATTAGAACAACAATAATAATATTTTATACATTGTTATATATTGTTAAACGTACGTCATGGCATACTCGAGAAACAGAACATCATAAATAGTTTTATAATTTAACGCATATCAATTAAGAATATTAACGCCGAAGAAGCTGCAAAAAAAGCGAAACGTTGGTTTAAATAAAAATATATTTTATAGTTATCTGTAATTTGATGGTCGGTTTTTCTTGACTTTTATCAAAATATTAACATACAAAAGTGCAAAAATTATCTATTTTCTCATAACAACAATTATCTATGTGATATTGTTGACACGTCATGTTGCTAAGAGTAAAACCTTAGAAACCAGTTCTACAGAGGAGTATAAAAGATATTATAAGTTCTAGAGAAAATGGATTTCCTTTCTTTTCGCATTAGTCGTACAATTTTAATTTACTATCAGTCGATGGAAACATCACTGACGCTATCAAAGTTATATCTTCTTTTTCTTTATGGTATTTTAGTGGTGTTGGCTTTAATTTATTTAAAGCTTAGCAGATCAATCTACATAATATATTTGCCAAAGACTACCAAGTTCATGATATTTTCCCTGTGCGCTATAATTTCACTAATTGTGGGCACACTTCTCTTTGAAATCGTGTTCCTCACACATATACAAAAAATAACGCACGAAGGAAATAACCATGGCTGGAAATTGAAAAGCTATCTCATCTCAATTATGAACCAAATATACCCTGATTTTGGGTAAGTCATGAGACTTGACGATATTGGTTTTTTAACTATTATAAATAGCTTGATCATGTCATGCCAGAAGTATTTCACTGTGAAAGATATATGGAATTTATTGTATTGAGGTCGTCATTAATTAGCTGTATCTTTAAACATGTTATGTAATTAATAATTAACAAAACATCTTTTGTGTTTTTACAAATTACTGTACATTTACATCCATGTAATTGTAGTTGCTGGTCCTAGAGATTTCTACAATAACGTGTATCTATACTGTCGGTAGGTATATGAAACTTATGGTCTATTCTCCATGTTACAAAAACCACAGACCTGATTATTTAACACATTTAAATCTGCTTCCTATTGTCAGTTATCCTGATTTTAAAAGATGTTATGAAGGGTGCTCAAAAAAAGGTTCGTATTTACATAACCTGAGGAACCTTATAATTTACTATGCCGGATTTACAGTATTCATAAGTCTTGGGTTATGTCTGCTACTCCTTCAGGTGTTAAAGGTGAGATTTTAACTCAAATCTTGTAACTATCATATTTACTGAAAATCTCTCAGCCAATTATACAATACAGTAAAAACCGTCATTATAACAACATTGAATGATTATCTGTTTAAATACTTATTGATGATTGAACACTAACTAAACGTTAGAATTATGTTTCACCAACAGCGGGGCTCGGCACGGCCAGGTGGGTTAAGCAGTTCGATTCGTAATCTGAGGATCGCGGGTTCGAATCCCAGTCGCGCCAAATATGCTCGCCCTTACAGCCGTATGAGCGTTATAAATGTGACGGTCAATCCCACTGTTCGTTGGTAAAAGAGTAGCCCAAGAGTTGTCGGTGGGTAGTGATAACTAGATGCCTTCCCTCTTGTCTTACACTGCTAAATTAGAAACAGCTAGAGCAGATAGCCCTTGAGTGGGTTTGCGCGAAATTCGAAACAAACAATATAATTAATCTTGACAAACGTATATTTGTGTGGTATATTCATTGTTGTTTTATAATACTTCATATAATTCAAATTATGTAGTGCGTAGACATTTTCTTACTAATAATAAACGACTTTCTGCGCTCAGCCCACAACGAGTATCGAAACCTAATTTTTAGCAGCATAATCCCGCCGCTTTGCTAACGGGAGTCTCCAAATTTCTTATTTGTCTTTAATAGCCACACAACGTTTCGCTTTACAACTTCGTCAGAAGTGTTCCAGTCAAACACGAACCGTAATTGTCAGTACAAAGCTTCCTAGTGTTTAATTAATATATTTCAACCTGTAGTGTTCATTGTTACTTTTGAGTTATTTTACTGATATTTTCCCACGGCAGTCTTGGTTTTAGTGTTGTTGTTTTTTATTTACAGTTTTAGGATTATATAATTCAAAAGTTTCTATTTGATTATTTCACTGGTGTCAGAACATTGGGTTCACAGTTGCTCTGTGAATACATCATTGGCTTTGAATTATTATTTCATTGTTACAAAATTAATAACTAAGTGTCTCTACCAGTATACATAATTTATTAAAAAATAGGAACTGAAAAACTGCTCACTTGTTGGACTGGATGAAAAACTGACAGACAAAGAAATCATGATAAAGTTAAGAAGTATTGTTTCTCAGGGAGATCCCAATATGAAATATAGAAAAGTATCAGAAATCGGCCATGGGTAAGTCTCATAGTAATAAGTATCTCAGCAGATTTTTATTGTATTTAAATTTATGATAAAATATGATAAATTGAGTGTGCTAAGTGTTCTTATTAGAACTTGAGTCTTTGGGTTGAGGTTCTGTATAAGAGTATTTTAGAAGACGGATCCCAAAGTAGAATCGCTTATGGTTTTACGAAAGGATTCAGAAGAAATAAATGTAACAGATAAAAACATAGCACTAATTAATTATAAGGTATTGTTTTACTTTAGCTGTATCTCTTAATCAGCTTGTTTTTCTAAGACCATGGCCCGGCATGGCCAAGCGTGTTATGGCGTGCGACTCGTAATCTGAGGGTACCGGGTTCGCATCCCCGTCGCGCCAAACATGCTCGCCCTTTCAGGCGTGGGGGCGTTATAATGTTACGGTCAATCCCACTATTCGTTGGTAAAAGAGTGGCCCAAGAGTTGGCGGTGGGTGGTGATGACTAGCTGCCTTCCCTCTAGTCTTACACTGCTAAATTAGGGACGGCTATCACAGATAACCCTCGAGTAGCTTTGTGCGAAATTCAAAAATAAATAAAAATCTAAAACCATATGTTGTTGGGTTTTTTTAAAAAACTGCTGTTGTACCTTGATTTGTTTAAAAAAAACTTTTCAACTTAGTGAATGTATGGCATTAAACTGATCATTTTGTAAATTTTACGTCACAAATTCTTTCTTTATGTTCCAAATACTGTAAAAAAGCAGGCGTCATGATCGAAACTAAATATTAAAACAAGGGTTAATTAAATGTCATATAGTGACCACTGAAATAAAATGTTTTTATACTTTCTTCATAATACTTCGTACTTTTACAGTATTTCACTTTTTCCTTGTATAGAAGAAAAAAATTACCAGCGTTGTAAACATGTTAACAGGCATGAAAAATGTATTAGTTCAAACCTTTAAACTATCAATTTATTTATTTTATTAGTATTATGATTTTGTTATTAAAACTACAAATGCATAGATATTTTATTAATTTCAGTGACTTCTTCCGATATAGTGCATTACCTTCGGTTACATAAATGGATATTCGTCTTCAGTTCTGCCCACTATAAGCAGAAACGTTTTTTTACGCATGTCATATGCCTCCTGCCGCTTCTTTCATGTAAATTACCCCGGGAAAACCCTCCACTAATAAAAACGCCGCATGTGCTTGTTAAGAATATAACTCTCTTTATTCAGTTTTATCAAACTATCATTTCTTTTGTGGCAATGTTCGTATTTAGAAGTTTAAAATTGTTCTACCTAATTATAACTCGAATAGTTGTACTTCCAAAGAGATTTATTTTATCAATCGCTTTTATTATACAGCTTACGTCTTTATCTTTAATATACTATCCAATCATAATTGTTTTATTGTTATTATTTTTTCTTTCTCACACGTTTATATTCATCTATCAAAGAATTTGTTCAATTTATTATTTACCATTTATTTGAAAATTAATGTTACCATTTTATGTGTCACACCACTAACAGTCACTATTGCATTGGCGGCAGGTGGGAGTGATCTGCCATTGGATTTATACGTGGATATTTTCTGAGGTACTGGTTGTTACATGGATCAACCATATTCTGTTGAACTTGAACCACTTCCTCAAGAACATGCCATTCTATCCAGTCTGAAGAATATCGCACCCCGATTTTGCTATTTCTTCGTATGTCCCCGTCAGTAGAACCAGCTAGGCCTCGTATGGTTTGATTCTATGGCTTGTGTTGTTTCATCCCTCTCTCCAATTCTCTATGATCTCTGTCCTCCTGTTTTACATGGTATTTCTTCCTGTCCTTATTTAGTCTTCCTACTTTCCTCTGATATTAGAGTTTTTGCGTAATATTTTGCTTTCCAATTGGTTGAGGGTGCCAACTTGTCTCACTTGACATGGTCTATCATCAGTTTGCTTTGGGATACCATCAAGCTGGTTATCCTCAACATTTGAGGAATATTATGCTAATATGGTGGCACCACGTGATTTTCTGCTGCGTTTAAACCATGCTCAATTTCAAACCTTTGTTCTACCCTTTTTGTCTGCCATCTATCGTGTTCTCCAGGCTATGCATTGATGGTTGAGTTTATTGAGGGACAGCCTCTCCCTTATTATTTTCATAATGGCTCATTAGTCATCCTTTTATCTTGTCTTACACACGTCGTTCCTTTATTATTGATATCTTCTGGGTCTCCATGTGGCCTTGTCCCAGGTTTGTCTATCAACACTTATTTCAGAGAATTACACATTGCGCCCTTTCTTTATTGGTATGTATAAACCATGTTACTGATACTTTGCAATCTCGTATGGAATCCTTTACTATTTCTTTCTTGATAGATTGTTTGTTGCAGTGTAAACCACGACAAACCCCTATTCCTGTTCTAGTCCTTCTCAGACCTTACCTGTTCCTTCTTTTAGGGGTTCTGTATCTCGTTATTTTCCTAGAGGATCAACGTGTTTATCAGGTTCTATCAAATGGACTTTTACTACAATTTCTTTCCCCACCTTTTATATCCACAGACCCCCACTTCCTTTTCTCTGTTTCAGGATTCTGTTACCAATCAACAGCAGTCAAATGTGGTTCAAGCTTTTCTGTCATAATAGGCCATCAGATGTGTGACTGATGTTTCTCTCAGTTTGTATTACAGGTTTTTTATATTCCCTTTCCCCAAAAAATGTAAACTGGCAACCAGTCATAAAATTATCCTACTTCAAAAGTTCAAAAGATTTCTCAATCTCCTTTGTCTTACTATGGACTTTTTCTTCGCCTTCAGGTGAGTTTTTTTGCCGATTATGGATGACCAAGTTGGATGGTACGAACGTTAATTCACATATCCCGACAGTTATGATCATATCTTTGGTTTGTCCATCAATGGGTGAGTTAACAGTTATGCACACTAACCTTTGGCCAGGTTTTGGCCACATATATTTTTGTTGCATAGCTTGAGTTTTTCTTGTCATCTCTATGATCTCAGGATGTATTTTCATGCAAACACCCAAGATGTCCATATCACTGTGTGCTATGTTCTGAGTGTTTTAATCTTGTTGCATTTCATCTTTCTTGTTTACACAAAATCTATCGAATGAAGTGGTTTCTTGAGCCTCTATGTTTCTGGTGGCTTTGACTTCAGTGGGACACTCCTAACATTGATGTCTTTACCACATCATACAACCACAAATTACTTCTGCTTTGTTCTGTGGTCCTTCGTAACTCTTTAGTCAGGATTGGACAAACAAATGATTGTATGTTCATTGGTACTTCATCCTGCTCTTCCTGTCTTCTGTCGTCGTGCGTGGTTCCTTTTCTGATTCTAAGTGAGCAAATCAGGCTTGTCCTGATAAAGTAGTTTCATTTCTGTTATGTTCCATTTGTCCTTTATCCATGAAAGTTTATCAACATAAATGGAATGTTTTTGGCTATTGGTCTCTGGGCCAGAGGTTTTCAGCTAATTGTCCAACTGTTCCTCATATTGCTGAGTTTCTTACTTGGTTTTTCATCAGAGATTTTCTATTTCTAGTTTTCAGGAGGCTTTGTCCCACATCTTTCATTTTCCCCAATATCATAGAGTGTTTGTCTCACTTATAATCTTCACATTGATAAATTTCTTCCAGATTCGTCTTCCTCTTATGTGGACTGCTTTTCTGGACTGTGGTGTTAATGTGGTCCTCCATTGCCTCACTCTGCCTCCATTCAACTCACATTCCACCTGTTCCTTGTATTACCTTTCCCATGAGAGTTATTTCCTTCTCCTCTTATCTTATGGATGCTGGTGGTTTGATTTATTTACCAGTGATGTTTCATGTACTCTTTATCATCCTACACATCTTCTCCTTCATCTGAAACACTCTCTCCTTCCCCTAAACCTCAGTGGCTAGAGAGTGCAACTTCTACTTTTAACCCATGTGCCTTCTTTCCATTTCTCGCCTTTATCCCATGTCTGTTCTGGAAATACTCATGTATTGTATGTGATTTTCAATGTTATATTGTCCACATGGCTTCCAAATGTGTTTTCGTTTTCGCCCCTTATCACTCAGGAACTATCTTCTACTCATGATATTTCTCCTTCCACCCTCACAAACTGGGTTTTGATTTGATTGGCTTATTCCTATCTTTTTGTCCTCCCATATTTTGTTTTGGATGTAATCTCATTAAACTTGACACCTTACCTTCTTTCTGACATCGCATCTTTATCATTCACTGAAAGAATTTCTTCAACTGGCCATTAGGGCCACTCCTAATACATTCATATTTCATCATTTCCATAGTATCACCATTTGTCCTTCTTTGGGTTATCCTTTTCCACATATATCCACTCTTCAAGTTTCTGTGTGACTTTGGTAAGTTATATTTCATTCTTCTTCAAATGTTTTAAGGGTCTTACTTCCCATTTTATTGTAATTACCCATTGTTTGGATCGCACTTTGTGTCTGACCATGTATACCTTAACTTTCAGAACTTGCTCTTGTTAAACGTCTTGACTTGTATGGCTACGCATTGCATACTGTATTGAAGGGGTATTTAACAAGATCATTTGAAGGTTTTCCTGAAGGTGGAATTTCTTTATAAATATACTCGTACTGGACTATACCACTTATGGACTACATGTATAAAGAAGAAAGAGATATCTACCCATTCTTGCTATCCTTTGTATTAAATAAATCGGTATGGTCTGTTTTAAAATAGGGTTTTGTGGTCACCCATTGCACTGTTTCAAGTGTTTTCGTGTCTCCAGACTCTCTATGAGGTTTAATACTCTTTCTGTTTTAGTGGAGTCTGTGGACCGTTAATACTCTCCAGTTCTATATTGCTTGTGTAAGTACTGTAAGGGCAACATCCTTAATGATACAATAAAATCCATTCAGTGTAGAGTGGGGTTGTCGTGTTGTGCTGGTGTAGACGACATGAAATCCTCCACATTAAATCATACAAAAACAAGAGAGTAAGACGTCAAATTGTGGTTCATTCCTTGAATTGGGATCCCTCATTATACCCACACGTAGATAGATATGTGTTGTCGGTGGTCGGATTTTGGATTTAGAGTGGAACCAATGAACATAAATCTTGACACACTTGTTACAAATGTCTGTCTGAAAAGGTTCGCATAATATTATACTTGAGAGACATATAGAGGGCAGCACTGAATGAAAATAGTTATTTGTGTGAAAGGAGGAATGTACCTATCAGAATTGGCCCGGCATGGCTACTCGAGGGCTATCTCTGCTAGCCGTCCCTAATTTAGTAGTGTAAGACTAGAGGGAAGACAGCTAGTCATTACCACCCACCGCCAACTTTGGGCTACTCTTTTACCAACATTATCGCCCCCACGGCTGGGAGGGCGAGCATGTTTGGCGCGACAGGGATGCAAACCCGCGACCCTCAGATTACGAGTCGCATGCCTTAACACGCTTGGCCATGCCGGGCCTAGAAAGTGTTGAAAAATTGAAACTAAATAATTGTACATTATCATTTCAAGAAGAAGTTAGACAAATTATTAAAAACAAAATAACAGTATAGAACGACATTATTGCTATGACAACGTTTAACGTACACATGATCACATACAAGGTTTAATTATCCAAATAATCTGTAGTGCAATTAATATTGTTATGCATTAAATCATTTATATTTTATCAGTATATTAGAATCGCGTTCATATAATAACAAACATTAAATTGTCGATAATTTTGTAATTACAGTATGATAAACTAAGCATACAGTTTTTAACCTTATAAAAATATAAGATTAGAAACATCTGATATTCTATTATTATTTTAAAAGGTAGAATAATTTTATTAGTAGCATGGTGTAATATGTTCATGTTCTTGCACATTACAGATCTAATGATATTTTGTTCTACCGTTTCAGTGCTTCAGGAACAATTTATACAGCCATTGATAAAGCGACTGGTGTGAAAGTTGCTGTTAAACAGATAAATTTAAACCAACAAGTAAAAAAAGAACTTCTAATTAGCAGAATTATCAGTACTTCAAGAAAAGAAACATCCTAATATAGTGAAGTACGTGGACAGTTATCTTGTTGGTGATGAGCTCTGGGTAAGTCTTGTTAGTCTTACATATTAGTTCTCTTTTATTTTTAATATTACCTCTAATAGAGAGTAGGTTAAGGTTCTGTCTTTATTTAGTTAAATATGTTTATTTCAAGCAATTCTTCACATTTAAGAATATTTTTTACATATTACTCTTCTAGGTGTGAATTTTTTTTTAAAATTCTGATTATAAATAATACTTGAAAGATCTCTTATAAGAGACTGTAGATTGGAGCCATATTTGTTTCAGACACAATAATTTTTAACTGATTCCATATATATGATTTTGAAATAACTTACAGTGTTCCTAGTAGTATACTATCTCTCATGAACACAATATATATCAGTAGCACTCTAATTTATTACGTTGATTTATCCATCTTCTATGTATGTTTGGTTCACATAATTTATATGTGGTTGTAGAAATTATTCTATTAAATGTAGCATTATTTGCAAAACTGTAAACTTTGTGTGAAATACAATAAATATTAACTTAGAAGTTTCTTACACAAAATACAATCTGAATTGTTTTGTTTATAAATGTTGGATATAAGATAACATCATTAGTAACTAATATATAAAACAATGTACATTTAAAAAAATATAAAAAATATTTTGTGGTAAAAAATAAAAATTGTAAATAGATAAAACTACGAAAGAAGTTGAAAAGTAATCACTCTTTATTATTTATTAATACTCTTGAAATTGAATTTGTAATATTTTCTATGAACCACACATCTTTCTAGATAATAAAAATCTAAATATTAAAGAATGTTTATGAACTGTTGTTACTTTAGTTCCCACCTCATGAACAATTGTTTGTAAACTTTTCTATTTTTATTTGATATATGATTACTGTCTCATTATTATGTATAATTTTAGTAAATAATAAAATGTATGTGTAGGTAATAATGGAATATATGGAAGGTGGCTGTTTGACTGACATTGTCAACAAAACTTGTCTCTGTGAAAATAAAATATCAGTGGTTTGTAAAGTAAAGTCATATTGATTATTGTCAGTATAGGTTTTTATTATAGCAGAGATCTGATGATTGTAATTTATTTAAATGTTTTCAATAATTATTGTAGTTCCTTGTCAAAACATAGGATACATTCATAAACATTCATTTCCTGAGAAAGGACAATGACTGTTATGTCATGTTGCTTAACAAGAAACATATATAGGCTATACCTTTATGCTAAAATAGATTCAAAACACTCACAATGACAAAGACATGTAGCAGAGGTGGACTAGGCCCTGTTTAGGGGCCGTGCTGTTTCATTACTGGTTAGGACCTATACCATCCTACCAGCACAGAGTTATATATGACCTTTGCACTTTATTTGAGGAGGCCAAAGTACAATGGCACATTGGCCAGTCTGCCTCTGTCACAATATAATATATCAACCTAATAATCTGAACATAGTTGAGTACTTTCATTTATAGAAAAACATATATAGGATAAACAATGTGTTTTGATAATAATGCTTTACAACCACTCATTTTATGTCATGTTGCTTAGTAACAAAAGTATAGTGTAATACTGTTGTTAGTCCATGTACTGAAAGTATAAATGAAATATATAAAATACCTTAATTCAGAAATGATTTAGGTTTAAAGTTACCATAGTTGTTTATCTCAACCTGTAAATCCCACACTTTACTCTTGACAGCAGATAATAAAACAAGTAATAAATTAACCTGATCAAAGCCAGGTACTTCTGGTAGTTATTAATATAAACAAACTTTAATATTTGTTTTGTTGTACTTCATGTTTGTATTGTTGTATCCAAATATCATTATATATAAAATATTGAATACAACAAACACACTAAAATTATACTGATATCTTAATATATTTAAAACAAATTCATATTTCATTTAGGTTCTCAAAGGAATAGAGTTTCTACATATTAATAACATAATTCACAGAGATATTAAAAGTAGTAACATTTTACTTGGAAAGGACTGCAGTATAAAACTAGGTCAGTTTTTAGACATATAATGACTGTGTGAACATGTGTAGTTCTAAGTACTTTAACTTGTTTCTAACACTTTTTATCATAGATTACTTGAAATTGTGACAACACATTAGTTTAATTAAAACAAGAGTTTAAGTTACTATTTGTCAGTTAGAAACTAATATTAATCTGATAGTTTATTTATCAAAAAGCAGTCTTATGTGAAGACCTTATTATAAATTATATGTATATATTAATGGAAAGTAACATTTGTCTCATAGTACTATAAGCCAGTAATATACAAACAGCAAACAAAAAATACAAAATTGTTTTTTAAAACCTGTCTGTCTGAAATTTAATATTTAAAGTTTTCATTATTATAAAACAAATCAACTACAGATGTGTTTACTTTTCTATATATTTCTTAATTTGTCTGTTGTGATTGAAAAATTACAGGTATGTAAGAAAACCATTTTGTTTTAATTTTATATACCTGTAATTTTGAACCACAATAGACAAGTTAAGAGGAATATAAACAATGAAATACATCTACAGTTAACTTGTTTTATAATAACTTTTAACTTGTACAATATTTCAGTATTTACACCATTTATATTGAAATATTTAATGTTTTATACCACATGTATAAATAGTGTTTCATAGAAACTTTTGTGTCTCACCATCTAACCAAACTGATGAGTTCTAATATTGAATGAAAAGCTTGTTTGGATCTGATTTGTAGGATACAAAAGATAGATTTGAAATACTGTTTCTCACACACTTTTTGATTCTAAGCCACAATGGAGAAACTAAGAACAATGTGAAAACAACACCAACACTTGTTTTTATAACCAGTTTTAAGCCAGTTGGTTTTAAATATTTTGTTAATTTTCCATGTTTAACTCATGATTTTTGTTATTTAATTATATTTTACATTTTCTAACACTACTAATTTCTAAAATAAATATTTTATTACAAACTATTTGTTCTGGAACTAAGCAGATTTGTATGTTGACAAGTTTCATTTGTATATTTGGATGTTTAATTATTTCTATTTTACAATCAATATTATCAATAGGACCAGAATAAATTTAAATTATAGTTAACCAACTGCAGGCATGCCAATGACATTTATGAAAAAAAGAGGAAAAGGTATATAGCCTGGCGCCACAGCGAGGTGCAGCCGCGCCTGACTAGGGGGGTCCGGAGGCATGAAAATGGATGCTATTTGGTGTGATTTGGTGTAATCTGGGACATAATTTCTTTATGTTTTTTGACATTGCAATGTTGGAAAAGTACACAATATATATCATATAAAATAACAAAAAGAAATTAAAAGACTAAATCAAACTAATAAAAACTATAACTTTCATTTACAGTTTTTAGCAGATTGATTTATTCTTTTAATTTGCATTCATTTTTTAGAAGATATATCAAAATATCTAAAATTAACAAATAAAATAAAAAGTAAATAAATGAAATTTAAGATTGTTTATTTGCTATTTATTCAGTTTAATTTTTTTCTAAATCAAAATATATTAGTAATATGAGTTAATAAAGCCAAAATAACTCAGTAAATATTTCAAATACAAATCATTTCATTATTATCCTTTTTTGTCATCAATAACATAATCAACTACTGGTATGCTGCCAATTAAATGTTTTACAGTCATTGCCAATAACTACTTCTCTGCTGCATATATTCCATACAATTTTCAAATCACATAAAATTACTCTTTTGACAAATCATGACTACCAACAGTTCAAATTGTTCATCTATGCAATCTTGTCATTATACTACTGGTACCTTAATGTCAGTGAATTTTCCATTCTTTCACAAATTGACAATACAAACTAAAACAGCATATGAAGGAAAGCTATGACATTGCTTAAAAATTCAACTACTGATATGGTTCAATATTAAACTACTGATATCAGTGATATGCCTCAGAAATTAAATTTTGTACAGTCACTGACATCAACAACTACTGCTCTGCTGCATGTATTCCATTAAAATTTCAAATTACTTAAAATTACTCTACATGACTACCTGCAGTAAAACTTGTTCATCTATACAATCTTGTCAGTAAGTTACTGGTACCTCAATGTCAGTATATTTTTCATTCTTTCACAATACAAACTGAAACAGCAAATCAAGAAAAGCTTTGGCATTGCTTCAAAATAAAATTAATGATATGCTTTAAAATAAACCACTGGCACTGTATGCTGCAGATAATAATAAAATGTTTTCAGTCACTGATATCAACTTCTGCTCTGCTGCATAAATTACAGTCAAATTTCAAATAACTAATTTCCTTTAATCAATCTTGGCTACTTTCCTCTTTTTCGAGACAAGGGTTTCCAGTGCTCTCTTCCGAGCTTTTTTTCTCTCCTTCTCTGAACGGGCATCTCTCTGTGCCTCTGCGGCTTTCTGGACTTTTTCTTTAGCCAAGGTGGCTGGGCCAGATTTCACAGAACCATAGGCCTCAAGCCTTTCTGCCCTTTCTTCTGATTCTCCCTCAGCTTTGAGGTATACTTTGAAGCTGGTGATCTAATGTTCTTACGCATTCTCTTGTCTACAGGATCAAAATGAACATCTTTCCTTTTAAACATTTCAATCGCTGTTGTTTCTGTGGAGCGTAGAGAATATTTTATCGTCTGGTATGCACACGATACCAGACCACAAGACCTGCAAGACTGCCTCCAAGATGGCGGTCAGATTTTTTTTTTCTGCAATAAACATTGAAAAATACGATTTCTCCTCAAAACCACCTACCCGCCCCAAATGGCTCATATTTTCTCCTCGAATTTACACGAATCTGTTGGGTGATCGTTGGCCATTTGAAAACCGCGGAAATCCGTGTTTCAGCAGAAAAATGGCACGCATGCAATTGAATATTTTTTATTAATTTATCTGAAACAAATGACAAAATAATTTTATTTTGTTGTAAATCTAAACAAAAATAATGAGAAGTTAATGTTGTCATGCCCTCATAAAAAAATGATATAATATATCTGGCTGGATAAGGTTAACTAGTTTTAGAAATATTGAACTTTTGTTATTTACATTTAACCTGATGAAGTGACTACAA
Source organism: Tachypleus tridentatus (assembly GCF_004210375.1). Classification (NCBI taxonomy): domain Eukaryota; kingdom Metazoa; phylum Arthropoda; class Merostomata; order Xiphosura; family Limulidae; genus Tachypleus; species Tachypleus tridentatus. The sequence continues at coordinate 8,055,365 of NC_134830.1, read as the reverse complement.
ACCTGTAACAATTATTAATATACCTTAAGTTGATTTTGTAAGGCTCATTAGAAGCTCTGTACAACTTAATTCTGTTTTCATTTGCTCTCACATGAAAACATTATTTTTGGTTTTCTCCATCACAGCTGATTTTGGATTATGTGCCAAAATGTCCCCTGAACGAAATAAACGAACGTCAGTGGTTGGCACTCGTCAATGGATGGCTCCAGAAGTAATAATAGGGAAAATGTATGGACCGGAGGTTGACATCTGGTCACTGGGTATTACAGCCATTGAAATGATTGATGGTCAACCTCCTTATTATGATGAAAATTCTGACATGGTAAGTGTTAGTAACCAGTGCTTACAGCCAAGGAATAAGAGTAGATTGAATTTCAATTTTCTCCTTATATGGATGTCTCCCATTTTTCTTCTTTTCAAATTCTTTAGGTTTTAAAAGTAATAAAAGATTTAAATTAGATAGAAAATTATAGTCTTTCATGAACAGTTTCAAGGTCTTAATCATTTCGGTGGATTAATGGTTTGCTTTAGTTAAACACAAATGCTTCTCTAATAATGTTAATCACAAAAATTACCATTGTTTCACAATACCCAAATTCTTAAAAGCTACACTTTTGTACTATAAAACACGTTTTGTACAGAGTGTCTTTCACCAACTACACGGAATAGATGTAATAAAGACAAAAAGATGGCTTTGCACATTATTCATACATATAGTTGTATTGAATATAATGAATATAACAACAATAAATATTTGACAAGATTGTTTACAGTAACAAACATGTAATTATTGAATGTACATATTATTGTTTTGTAACTTGTTAACTTTTAATGTTTTTGGCCATAGTATTACTATCATCTTCTGAAGCCACTATAATAAAACAGTTACAGTTTAGGTAATTTACCCATGGTGATATACTTTTGGAGCTATTTAGATATTATTTGGGAGGAATTATCCAAAAAGTTGTACATGGTGATGTCATTGTTGTCAAGTAATGATGATTCTGTAATAGTCCATGAAGCAGATAGTATTTTTGTGTTTTATAAGTAAGGTATATTCTATCTCTGTAATGCTAATGTAACTAACAGTATTGGTTATAATTTTTCATTATGTATACTTATATATTTTTATAATCTGAATTTCTTTTCAGATATATAACTTAATACTAACAAATGGGAAGCCAGAAATTGAAAATAAAGACAACCTGTCTCCAGTTTTCCAAGATTTTTTGAATAAATGTTTAGAAGTAGACGTAACTAAAAGATACACTGCCTCTGAACTCTTAATGGTATGGTATAAATTACTCTTAGTTTCATATTTGTTTACTTTGTAATCTCCATAATTCCACACAATATCAAGTTTTACTGCTGTTAAACTGACCAACTTTAAGGTGAATATTTTTACTTTGTAAAACTTGTTATTATATTTAAATCCATCCATTCACCTTCACTTCAGTTGATCTCTAACTGGTAAAAGTGGTTGTACTTCATAGCAATGTTCCTGTGATATAATTTTTGAGATAATAAAACTCAAAATGTTGTTGGATCTTATATTCAGATACTTTGAATTTTAATGTGTTTATTATTCATTAAAAACACACCTGATTTTCACAATATTTTGTATGGTTTATCTAAGAGCTAGTTCTCTGTTTATATTTAATGACAAAAAATTGTAACATTGTTTGTATTTACCTCTGTCCTTATTCATACATAAACATGGTGTACATTGTAAACTAGTTATAGAAAACAACTGTTCCATTCTATAAGAATATTAATAACTGTTATATTATATATTTAATAAGGTACAATTTGTTTTCCCCTAGTAAGAGTTACTTGTCTGTTTGTTGTGTTTCCACAAATTTTTACATTAGCCATTATAACAGTTTGTAGTTTCATAATCTCAAATATCTAATATTTATAAAATAAGTATATTGTGAGGGATTTCAGATTTACTGTATAAAAAAAACCAATTGTCAGTTGGTCTTGAAGAGGAAGTTATACCAAAACGTTACCAATAAATCCATCATGTCACATGATCAAGTCTTCCAAGTTCAGAAAGAGAAAGAAATGACATACCTGCAGTGTCATGCATTAACAAAAATTCTAATAAGAGTCATGTCAGAAGGTTATGTGAATCTTGATAAAGAAAAACCATTGATACAAATCTGTACAAATTACAATATGATAAATATACAACATCATACCATGGTTTTGAATATTTTCTTAGATGTTTGAGAAAAATAAACAAATCTACCAACCAAAACATATACATTATAAAGGTAGATATTATCATTATTAGTGTTGTAACTTGTAATGGAAAACAAATATTTTGAGCCTGGTGATGAAAAAGTTTAATGTTTCTCATAATTAATGGAGAATTACATTTCATTAATGGTTTGAGAAACAATTACATGTATCTTCTAAATTTTTGTTTTTGTTGTTTATGTGATTTTGATACCTTCTGTGGGTTCTACAAGTTTTATTATATAGTGTTTTATATTACAAAAGGCTGGTAATTCTTATAGATAGACTCATGTAGGACTGGTAATGTGTAATGAATTTTCTGTTTTTATCTTTTTGTAATTTTCTGTTTCTTATGCTTTATGGTAAAGTATATATAATATTTTGATCAGTACAAATTGTAAACTGTAAGATATCTTCTTACAGAGGATTGTTAAATGTCAATTGTTATATATTCTTCTAGAAGAATATAATTTAGAGAACACTTGATTTGACCTTGTTTATAAAATCATATTGTTAGAGGGTTTTAGTTTAATACGTGGAATTACTTAATCTTCAGTTGTCAGCATGTTTTTGAAATGACATACTCTTTAAAAATATGAAACTTGTATTACAGTACTATACAAAAGTGTTAGAATAAAGTTAAAAATTAGATTTCAGGCTCCATGAAAAGAACAATGTAAGGTGAAACCTCAGGTATATTAATCTCTATATTTAGTAGAACAAACTCAGTGGAAGTGCTTGAGTTCAGTAAACAGTTAATATTTTCTGTGTCTCACTTTTTGCTTTAATAACTGCAGACAGTCTTTTAGGTATTATTACAAGATATTTAATCAAAGTATCCTATAGGAGTTTGCTCCATGTGGCCTTCATACACTACCATAAAGTTTCTTTGGAAGTAACTTTTGATTTGTAAAGTTTTTAATCTGTCCTATCCCAGACCTGCTCAGTTAGGTTGAGATAGGGGCTCTGTGGGGGTAACTGTGTTATTTGAATTACTCTTGTAGCTTGTTTCTTAGCTATGTAATTTCTGCAGAGGTTGGATGGGGTTTTGAGGTCATTATCTTCTTGGTAGTAGAATCAGTTACCAATAATATGTAAACCACTGGATACTCTGTGATGGATCAATACTTGTGCTGGTCTATTGTTCAATGTATTTTGAAAAATTTCCTGTCATCTCATCATAAACACCCCCCCCCCCATACTATCACACTGCCTCTCCCATGCTTCATAGTAGATGCTGTGTGGTGAGATAAGTATCTTTCACCTTTCTTCTGTCTGACATACAACACACATTTTGAATGAAATATTTCAAACTTGGACTCATAAAATGTAAAGAATGACAGACTATTCCCTTGACCTAACATTTTTACACAGTACTGTTTACAGAGACTAATTTAACATAATGTGTATGATGTAGAATAATTACTTTTATTAAACAGATGTTTTTATTACTTTTTCACACAGCATCCTTTCATTGAATTGGCAGATGGGTGGAATCTTTACGATCTTTTAGAGTGTCAACCAGAGATGCAGTAAAATGTTATTAATACAGTAAAATGAAATATCCCCAAATATATGTTGAAATGTGTTACATGAAGTTGTTTATGACAGCCAGCATCTCTAGAACAAGAAAGTTAACAGATTGTGTTTGTCAGTTTTCCCCAAGAGTAATAATGTATTGGGTATTTAATAAACCCACAAAAGGAAATAAACATTTAATGTTTTGATAAAATGTTATATCAGTAACAAGGTGAAACTGCTTTAATAAATATTTGGTATTTTTCTGAAGATTTGTGACATCTATTAAGTGCAAGGGTACAAATAGTTTTTCCTATTTTGCTAATAAATTCATCTTTATAGATGTTTAAATAATATCCATTTTTTCTGTTGTATAAGGATATTTTTACAAATTGGAAGGAAACAAAACTCTTACTTAGATCAAATTATTATTTTGTTTACCACAATGAACATTTTTTATTATGTTTGTTAACAAAAATACGAACAAACTGAAGAAAATGGAAGATCACTGATGTGAGACAAACATGCATCCTCATTTATTCTCATTCTTTTGTCAAATCTAAGTGTTATAGTGATATACTGAGAGACTTGGCACAGCCAGGTGATTAGTGATATACTGAGAGTCTTGGCATGGCCAGGTGATTAGAGTGCTGAACTTGCAATCTGTGGGTTGTGGATTTCAACCCTTATCCCACTAAACATGGCACCATTTCATTCGTGTACTCTTGGTACACTTTCATCTGATTCTGAAATGAATAGATTTTTAGGGTCAGACATTTGGTTAAAAACTTACTTTCTCCAGGGACATGATATTAGCATGATATCTTAAGAAGGAGTTTATATCATACCTTCTTATTGACAAGAAACCAATCTGAAATAAAAATGTATCTCAGAATGGCCGCTATGGGTATTAACTTTTATTGGTAAGCAGATAAAAAGGTTTTGACCTTCCTAGGTCATCTTCAGGTTAATAAAACTTGCTGAATCTGCATGGCCATTGCTTCTTTAGCCAGTTTTGATGTCATATTCTGCTGTCCCATTTACACAAGAAACACAGAAACATTTTCTAACTTGGTTGTTGACCAAACAAATTACAAAGACGTTTTAATTTTCCATAGAGAACCCAAACCATATTCTTACTACTGACCATACTAAGAAGAAGTTTGAGATTTTCTTATGAATGAATAATAGCAACAGATGTTTATATGTTTACGTATGTGTTCAGAGAACAAACATAATAATAAAAATGTTAATTGTGGTAAGCAAAATAATAATTTGAGGAAAGCCTTCCATGAACTCCTTCTCTCAAACACACAATGGAGGTAAATGATGAATTAATTATAAAACATTTGAATTGTTTATAAACAAACATGTATGTATAAAACAAGAACAATGAACAACTACCGTTTTATATAGTTCTAATGTATATGAAGAGTGAAACAATGAATTGGAAAATAAGCTAAAAGGATTGATATAACACCATAAGTACAGAAAACTTACACTAACACATCTGTCTCACACTAACAGTTATGTCACAATAAACCTGCAGTATTAAATTCTGTTACTATAATATGTCTGTATATTTCATATGTCTGCAATAGTACAGTATTTAATGATAAATAAATTTAAAACATTCACCAAAATTCAGGATAAACTACTTACAAAGTATCTGCATAATAAAACCAAACCTACCATGAAACAAGTTTAACAAAGTTCTTGTTTAAAGAAATGCCAGCACTTGCATCAAAAATACTGCTGTGAGAATCTCCAATAAAGCCTGACGAAACCACCTAAACAGCGTCATGAGAGAAAAATAAAAAATCACCAAAGTGTTTATTGTTCATTTCTGATATATAGGAATCAATTTTAAATTCTCATATTCTAATACATATTTTATTCTAATACAATGTTTATTAAAATCTTAAACAATAATAATTGTGTTTGGAATACAGTACAATTACAAAACTGATTTTCCTGTTTACTAAAGAAATAAACAACAACAAAATTAGTCTAAAACTTTGTTCAGGATGTGATAAAATTATATTTTAAAATAAATACATACATACATATGATGAACCTATTATGAACTGATATCGTTAATTAAAATTAATGACAGGGTGTTAATTTTGTGGCATAATATTCATGGAAAATATGCAAGGTACAACATAAATAGTAGGCACTGTTTTATCTAAAGCCCAAAAGAAACAGAGGTAATATAGCCAATTTACTCGTAAGTGGGTGGGTGTTGTTTTATAGCAAAGCTGCATTGGGCTATTTGCTGTGCCCACAAGAGAAATTCAACACTTGATTTTAAGTGTTGTAAATCCTAAGACTTACTGCTGTTCCAACAGGGGTCCATAAGTGAGTAGAATGAGACATATTTGCATATAATTGAATATAAAAATGAATTAGATGCTTTAACAGTTTTTATTTTTGATGTCACCGTATTTGTTTTCAGAATCACATCATCTAATTATGACTCACAATAAAGTCTGCAACAAGTATTAAAATTATAATTATTTTTTTTTAAATACTTCAATAAAAGAAACATTTTCAAATACTTTGATAAATAAAATTATTTTCTACTCTTAAAAAAAAAGACTCGTTAAACTTTAATGCACATGATGACCACAGGTTTTTATGGCAAAGTTTTTTCTTATCTAAATGAATTGCTATTTCATAATTTGGAAACTCTACTCTGCCATATAATACACAACATTTAAAATATAAATAAATAAAAAATTTCAGTTAAATCTTACTTCACCTATATCCCATTATGGTGTATTGTAAAAGTTGATTTTGAGGTGTGGAATGGTTTAACTTAGAACTTGGACCATCAACAGTTTTCTGGGTTGCTGTTATGGCACAAACTGTAGTCTTCATTGTCAAACTTAAAACAGTTTAACTATAGACACATAAAAACATTTAGTAAAGGAACAGTATTTTTAGTTTGACAGCAAGTTGGACATTTCTTAACAATAAGTGATTCTGTTAACAATCAGTTTCTTCAAACAAATTTAATTTTACATACATTCTTTATAAAGTTCAACCTCACTTTCTATTTAAAACTATCAAATCAAAATAAATTTTAGGAACCGTTTTCAGAAAGTGGTTTAAGTACATAAGAGTAGAATTAGTCTGGTAATTTCAACCTTTCTAAATACACTGGAATATTTTAAAACCATAAACTGTAAAAATATAACTTTTTTTTCTGCTGGTTTTCATTATGTATAATTTTATTTTCATACAACTAACTAAGAAAATAAAAAATATATAAACATATTCATGTACATCTGTGGTAACATTGGAAATTCAGAAAACTATTTAATATCAAAGAAAATTTATAAGTATTAAAAGGTATAAACTCTTCTGTATGACAAACTTAGGTACAATTAATTAAATTATGCTAGTATGTACACAGAATGATGTATTTTCCATTAAACTTTGTAAAACGTACATACACAATGACAATGTAGTACTACATAAATTATACTAAAGATGATACAGCAGTTTGTTAATTAACAATGATATTGTAATAAGTTTGTGAAAAGTAGTTTAAGTTGTTACTACACATCATATTTAATCATTCTACATCAGTTTACTTTGTATAATAATAACAACAGATGATGAATACAAAAGATAAACAAAGGGTTTTTTACTAACCAAATTTAGGATAAATAACTAAATTGTTAGAATACAGATGTATTCGTAAATTTATTTTCTTAACAAAAATGTGAATTTTAGTGAAAAGAGAATGTCATAAAGGTCTAATGTATTCTCTGATTTCCTAAAGGACTACACATCAAAACAAACTGTTTAAACTGGTTACAGTCCCCCCATTGAATGAGGCCTACTTTATTTACTTACTATTTTAAGCAGTGCCAGTGAATTAGCCATGAAATTCTTTCCTCTTATATGGCTATTCTGAAATTAACATAGCAAAATGTAATACATCTTTGACATTGTATAAATATGATGCAACTAATGCTAGTTGGCATACCTTCTGAATAATAGTGCATATTATGACTTATTTTACAGTAACGTAAATTTCAGGAAATTCTCACCTCCTTCGAAACTCACACGTACTACTTACTGTGTTGGTTGTTTGTTGTTCCCGTTTCGGCGACCATTTTGAAACGTCACAGTTTGTGATTGGTCAATGTAAGAGAGTGTTTTCTCTCTCTCTGTTTATAACTCTATGAAAATTAATTTACACGGGTTTCTGGAAGATAATCTCACATGAGGGTGTACAACACTGTTTTCGCTTTGACATCAAACCCACAGTATACAGAAGTGAAATTAAATACGCCTACAGTAATTCGTCTGGTTGAGAAGCGTTGCCAAGCCCAAATAGAAATTGATTTTTTTTAAATTTTTTTTTATAAAAGTCACTATAGTTTTATTAGAGTTACAGGTTGTATTTTTTGGGATTGTTTTGTTTCGAGTTTTTATTTATTTATTTTTTGTAGCAGTATTTGACTTCAGCACAAAATAACATGGAACGTAGAAGTCGTTTCTGTAATTGACTGCGTTATTGACTAGCCTACTACCCATCGTCACAATTTCAGAATCACCCATTTTCACTCTTGTTTGGTTAAAACCATTTGGCACATTGTACATTCAATTAATCGTGCAACTCGTCATTTTAAGTGTAAGCCATAAATGAGCAGATTTGAAAGTTAGTACTGTTTTTTATGTGCTTATTTCGAAAGTTATTTTTTCGTGGAACATTGAAACATTGGGTTTGAGATTAGAGAAGGAAAAAAAGGCTCTTTCCCATTTCCAAATTAGCCAGCACGGACTTCCTAATATACTTAATCTTTTTCAGATGAATGGCAGGTTATGATTGTGTTCAGAGTATCATTAGTTAAATTATATTATCAGTATAGAGTGAAATGAGGTCCAATGTATCAATATCAAACTAGAAATATATAATTCGTGATGACGAGAAAACCCACTTGTAGAGAAATTATATATTTAAAACGACTGATGATCGAAGAAGGTCGAAACGTTGTTCGCTTCTCTATTAGTGCCTTCTCTACCTATACCAGCCGTTTTTAAATATATAATTTTCTAGAAATATATAACTTAAGAAGAATAGGTTATTTTATCAAAGAGAGTAACTAAACTTGCCTGTGTGGACTTTGACAAAAGATCGACAATTATTGAAGTAAGCTTAAATACGAAAAAGGAGAGACAACTGTAAAAGTATAGGATACAACTGTGGTAACACGACGAAACATAAGTGAACTATGTTCGGATAATTAGACGATAGTAATAGAGAAAAGTAATTAGATTTATTAACTGAAATTGTAAAGCAACTGGAAAGGTTTAAGTGAACTTTTGAGAAGAAGAAGAGAATAATATATGTAGTGTTTATGATATGCCTATGATCATTTACAATGCAAAGAAATTTTGTAAATACGTTTAATTAGTTCCGTGAGGCCCGGCATGACCAGATGGTTAAGGTACTCGACTTGTAGTCTGAGGGTCGCGGGTTCGAATCCTCGTCACACCAAACATGCTTGCCTTTCCAGCTGTGAGGGTGTTATAATGTAATGTAACGGTCAATCCCACTGTTTATTGGTAAAAGAGTAGCCCAAGAGTTGGCGCTGGGTAGTGATGACTTGTTGTCTTCCCTCTAGTCTTACACTGCTAAATTACGTACGGAGAACACAGATAGTCCTCGAGTAGTTTAGCGCGAATTTCAAAACAAACCAAAACCAATCTGTGAAGTGAATGCTGTTATATTAACTTACTAAACATAATATAAAGTAAGTTTCCTGATAATCTTACATTAATCAATCTTCGTTTATTTTAACAGGATTTCACATTAGCTGTGAAAACTAATACGCACTTTTCGTTTTTAACTTGGATTTCACATTAAAGGTATTAATAAACTAAATCACAGTATTGAATGTCACAGAGGTTAAAAACAATAGGCCTTCTGATTGTTCTGTGACGTTATTATAATAATATGTTATGTCATATTTTTACAATTAATTTAATTATAATCTATTCAACTAATCATCCAGTGTATGGAGTAGTCACCAGATAGGCGTGGTCAGATTTCAATGTGCACAGAAAAGCACGCCGTATTTTGAGACAGTGGGTGCGCATTCTGTTAATAAAAGATTACCCCAAACTTATATTGCGATGTTATTGAAAACGTACATGTTCTTTAGTCTGCCTATTCAATATTAGGGACAATTATATATAGATAGTCATTCGAAATAAACTTTGTTATATATTACGATTTTCTGAACAGCACACAAGTTATCACAATTCAAAAGAAAAATTTGCTTTGTATTTCATCGTAAGGAAGATACTGTGCCAATTTGAAATTTAATACTTTATTTTATATGCTTTAAATGCTGCGGATCTGATTAAACGGGAAAACATCACATGACAAAATTTATCAAACAAAACAAATTCTCTATTCATTTACTGTGCATTTTTTGAAACGAACTTTTAACCCTAAATTAGCACTCGGTGGTGAACTGCCTTCCATTTGGTAGAAATATTATATTTTACCAAGTAAAGTGCTATTTTATTTGATAAAGTACGCTTTCCACTTTCTGAAGTACTACGTTTATTTATTTAATCTTTATCACTTGTACAGATACCAAACTTTTCTCAGTACAAAAAAAAACACTTAATGTTATGGATAACATGCTTGCAGTTGGAAACATATTTTTTTATCAAATTCTGTTTGAATAAATCTTAGAAAATAGAGAATAAAAAGAATTATTGAAAAATTAATAACATTTTTCGTATAAAGTTGTAAAAGGGTTTGAATAACCGTTAAACACGTGCCTGAACTTTACTGGAAACGTTGATTAGTGTTCTAAAGAACGTTATTCATCACGGAACACAAATAACATTTACTTTAATCTCAGCAGATCATTGAACAAAATCAATCCAATCAACTATGAGAATTTCTCCAAACTTTGGAAGTTCATTTTTTCTACGTTTTAAAATTAATTCATAATTCCTCGAAACAACCGACTTCAAAAATCTTTTGAAGTTTACTAAACGAGGTTCCGTCAAAAGGGTCGCATCGTCATAAATTTTTAAAGTAAAAATGAAAAATATTAAATAATCTGTATCGGCATTTTATAGATGGCGTAGCAACACTAAAATATCTATCCTAAATTTATTCGTATTCAAGTTCATTAACAAAAACTGTTTGATCTCTATGTTAAAAGAGTTTATGTATGTATACGTTTTAAAAACGAAAGCAGGTGTTGAGAAAGAATGAATTATTTATAAGAATAATATTATTTACGTTATCCTTCCATATTAGGAACCAGAATTCTATGTGTAAAAAAGGTGTTGCTAACACGGGAGGGAGGAAGTCTGATGTTGTACAGAATTGATAAACCTGGTAGCAGATGCACGTTTATTATTCGGTATTCATTCGCTTGCCTTTTAGATTGATAGAATTTAAAGAAAAATAAAACGTTCCAGTCGGGGAATTTTCTACAAGGAAGGAAAGACTTGCACAACCAGAACACAAGTCATGATAAATGTTTTAGAATATGTAGTTATGTAAAACAAAGATATATAACTTATTTTGAACGCGGAGTCACTAAATGTGATGTTATATTTTATTTCGTTTAAACTTTCTAACGGAACGTTTTAAGAAAATGAGCTCTCCTGCCCTAATCAATGATATAGCAATATTTCACCACGCTGCTTAGTTTTGTTGTACTTAACACCACGTTGTCAGTGTTGTTTGTTTTGTTGTACTTACCAAAGATTCACATCTCAGGTTGTCAGTGTTGTTTGTTTTGTTGTACTTATCACAGTTTCACATCTCAAGTTGTCAGTGTTGTTTGTTGTACTTACCACAGTTTCACATCTCAAGTTATCAGTGTTGTTTCTCTTATTATACTTACCAAAGTTTTACATCTCAGGTTGTCAGTGTTGTTTGACACTATGTTTAACAAATAAAACATAGAGTAGACAAACAATATGTTTAACAAATAAAGCATAAAGTACACAAACAATATATTTAACAAATAAAACATGAAGTAGACAAACAATACGATTAACAAATAAAGCATAAAGTAGACAAACATTATGTTTAACAAATAAACATAGATTAGACAATCAATATGTTTAATAAATAAGACAAGGTAGACAAACAAAATGTTTAACAAATAAAATAGAGTAATAAAACAAACAAACAATATGTTTAACAAAAAAGCATAAAGTAGACAAACAATATGTGTAACAAATAAAACATAAAGTAGACAAACACTGTGATTAACAAATTAAACAAACGTAAGATATACAAGCAACATGATTAAGAAAAAAGACAAACATAAGGTCGATAAACAATATGATTAATGAAGAAAAGAAACGTAAGTTAAAAGAGCTTTATCACAAATAAATTAGGGAAACGGAAAGTAAAAATATAATGTGAAATATAGAACAGAATAACTATACAAACAATTTAATTAAAAATAAACAATAAAGTTATCAAGCCAGACAAACATTATATTGGTAATTAACATTATTTAAAAAGAAATGAAATTCACACGATTGGATGATAGCAAATGTTGAAGTCAGTAAAGTACGATTCGGCTTAAAATAACAGACGTAATAACCTATCAAAGTAAAGCTGTCTTGAGCCAGCTAGTCCGTTGGTTTCTGGAACTGTTTGGACAACACTGAACAAAAACACGTGTAGTTCCAACTTTAATGGCAAAGCAGTAAGTGACTTTTATTTGGCCTTATACTGACTAGTACTGAACCGTTGGGTCATTTATATGCTCTACTTCATATTAAAAATTGATTGTGTGTTGATGAAGGAAAATAAACGCCATTTATAGTTTTAGAAGAAGAGCTGGTATTGAACAAAGGTTCTATTTATGACCATTACAACAAATAAATATATCCTTCAAGTTTTATTTAATAGCAATACTTATTTCTTTCATATTTTACACTTAATTTTTGTACGACTTTCCGTCTGTAGATGGAGACACACAAGAGACCAAACAGCACACAAATAAACCACTAAAACTGACTTTATTCGTTTCACTAAGTCTTTCTGTGAGGTTTTTGTTTCAGTAAATTTCACGTAAGTTACGCCTTGTTTTTCTTTAATATAATATAACCTTTAATTACTCGTTAATTAACGCAACTTCTATCCATGAAACGGATACTCCACCTGTAGGAAAGCAACACATTTCGCTCATTAAACTAAACATTGGCTTTCAATATCGCAGTGTGCAAAATACAAATAACCAGTTGTGTCGAACAATAAAGAAGCAAGTAAAACTCCTGTAATAGAAAGAAAAACAGATAAAAATAGATATATATAAATCAACATATACAGACAGAAAAAATCGTCACACGAACCCTGAGGCTACAGTCAAATCCAAATGTTATTATGTTATATTCAATTACGCATGTATTATAAATTTGTTTCTTTTTTTTTCTGAGAAATATGGACGATTTAAGCCCATTTACACTTGAAGAGCGTATTGTGACAATACGTGGGTACATGAGCGCAGCGAAAATGAGGGACAGCACACATACACTGGATACATAAGATATATGGATGGGTAGGGACTTACGATCCACCCTGTAGAATTAGATCAGAAGAAAGGAAGTTGTATGATATTGATTCTGGTGAATATGGAAACAATGAAATCTCTAAAACCCTTACTGTTATATACAGCTGTATTTTTTTTTCATACTTCATGGATTTCAAGTCTGAAAACAAGATTCGTAATAGCAAAGCCAAGTAGTTTATTTCTACCAATCAGTACCTTCTGAGGCTTGATATTTTAAAATTTGGCATGATTCTTAGAGGGGTAGGTTTTTCGTGAGAGGGGATTATAATTTATCCGACTACCCGATTCCTTAAGGATTTAGTAACAGTGGTACAAATAAAATTGGATATATCTTTCTATAAAATGTTATTGTATACAAGATATCTTATTCATAAGCCTGGTGGAACAGTTTATGGATTTATAACGTAAATCCAGACAGTCGAAAACCTGCGGTGGACACAGCATGCCACTACCTTTAGGATTTTTGTTAAAGTATCTATTTTGAAGTATCAGTATTATGTTTAATTCTGTCAGAAAAATTCGTGATTAGAAATGTTATCTGTTTGGACCGTAAAAATTTAGCCGGAACTAATAAACAAAAAACAAAACAAATAGACAACAGTAAGAAACATAGAATAAGAAATCAAAAGAAAACAATTCTGTTTGTTTACTGTCAAACAGAAACCTACACGATGGGTTATGCATGATTAGCCCACTGCAGGTATCGAAACCCAATTTTAGCGATATAAGCCATCAGACGTATTGCTAAGCCATAGATGGGAAGAAGAAGATGTCTACATTTTGTATTTATTCAATCATAACAATAAGCTCGAACATTCCACATAGTACAAAAACGTCTAATGACATAAACTGATAAGTAATTCTTTTTGATTTCAGTCATTCACTTTTTACAGCATTTGTATTGAGATATTATTTAAAGATAAAGAAGTATTATTGTGTACAATGTTCAGTTGATATATATATATGCACATAGTTCACGATTTTTTCCTACATAACGAAAGACCAAGATTTGAAATACGACATGATGTCTAAGATGTTATGTGTAGCCGTTTTAAAGATGAGAGTCAGTTGTTTTACGTGGTTAAGTCTACAGTTCTGTATACAGATTAACGGTGGTTAGGCCTGATCCTGTTTACCGCCAGGTTTACTTGTCGGGTAGGTTTAAAGCTCCAAATACTGTTCCAAACACTTTCTTGTGGATAGAACAAGGGCTGACAAACACTAATTATATCATACACAGATTAATGTTTTGGGCCCAGCGTTACTTTTATTACAGCACTAGAAGTTGTTTATTTCTTTCGTTAGTTGAGAGAAATAAATACATATTTACGATCACGTTGTGTTTAAAGTCGCAAATAAGCACGGCTAAAAGTTTAAATCTGTTTTTTCGTGGTGTCTAAACTTACAGAAACGTTTTACAAAATGAATACAATCTTCGCCCTGAGAAGGCTATAATTTTAGCTTTAAACCTATGTTTAAAAACACTGACAAGGCGTCAGACTTAATAAAAATAGATCTCAGTTGGGAAAAATAACAGCGACTTCTTGACGTCAAATTGTAAAAGCTCTATTCAGTACGAAGAGCTCAAAGTTAACAATTTTTTTTCTCCTTACTGTCAGTCTTTATTAAGTTAAACCTAATGAGTACGCCGTAAATCTGCTATTTTTGTTTATTATTTCTTTTTATCTGTTATGCGTCTTTTCTCGGACTAATTTTAGTATTGTCTAAAATAAATTTTACACGTGAGAATATATTAAAATTAATGGCGCTAAACTGGAAAATTCTCGGTATGAAAAAAAAATCGTAAAGAGACCCGACGAACAAGAAAAAACGTTAATTACTAGGCTTAAGGAAGAAGGGTTTCGATACGTTTCACAATAAGGACACAGCGTTGGTTGCTAGGACTAATTAATGTACAAGGGTTACGGTAAGTTTCACAATAAACAAAACGTTGGTTACTAGGCCTAATGTACAAGGGTTACGGCAATTTGCATAATAAAAACAAAACGATAGTTACAAGGCTTAACATAGATGGATTACAGCAAGTTTCACAATAAAGACAAAACAATAAACTAAATTACAGCCCCTAAATAAAAGTCCAGAAAAACAGCTTTTTTTAGTAGGCCATTTTATTTTTAACTTTATAAAAACTTATCGACCATTTCTGTAGTCATTTATCGGGTAAACTATTATATATTGTATCCTAGAGAAAACTGTCTCTGCCGTATTATAGTGTACAGTGGATTTTCTCTCTTTACAATAAATCACAGCATGCTTTTAGAATAACAAAAAAAAGTTAATTAGAATTCTCAAAACCAACCTGTGCCTTATTCTGAAAATTAACCTTAAATTTGGTTGACTGTAAGAATATAAAGGTTAAATAAGCGTTGCTACATATTCTTGATGTTAAAACATATTCACAAACATTTTGTGTGAACAAAGGTAAATTATTCTGGTAGATACAACGATAGCGACGTATGATCTATCTTACTAGATTTTTACGGTTGAAATATTAGTGAAACTTTTTTGTATCATTATTATTTATTTGATAAATGCCTATAGTTCCGAAGAGTTTCAGGTATCTTGCGTATTTGACATATTCCTCTTAGTTCTCTAAACCTTGATACGTTTATTCATAAATTTATTGTTTAATTCACATATCTTTTATAAAAAATATGGCAAGTTCAAAAGCTTCTAATTGAACCACGCTGTTTTGAGAAATAATTTACGCATCACAAAAACCCGTATTTACACAGGATTAGATATATATTTAGCATTGACCATACTAATTTATTTCTCTGAGTTATTTAGTATGCATGCCGATTAAATACTACAAATAAATATGAAATCTAACTTACGTGGTACAACTAAACACAGATTCGTTTCCATATTAATTTAAGAATTATTGCTCCATGATGTTCTAACATGACAGGAGAGTTTATAGATTACTATCTGCCTAACTAACATCTTATTGGTAGGCTCTAGATATTCAACAAAATTTAGTAAATGGAACGAGAATCCTTACATATTAATCCCTAGAATTATTTTTGTGTATAAACGAGGCTCAGTTTGTTGTCACTATATTAGCTTCACAATGCTCTCGTGATAACATGCCAGTCTTTAAAATGTTATTCTATCTGATCTCATGTTGTTGGTTTCTACGTTTCCTGGACTAAATGATTGATTTCATGCTTATACAGTTACCCAGATTAGAGAAGCCAGACAACGTTAGAGATAAGTTTGTTTAATTTAGAGTTATATGTGACTAGTTGTCCTCAGATTTCGTTTGAAATAATAGAGATTTAAAAACACACATTGCAAATTCGTGTGTCTGACTGACTGGAGTGATTTGTTCGTCACTCGCATAGTGTATCCAAGTCTAAAAAATAGAGTCACTAACTAGTTATAATGTTTTACAGAGAGTCACTAACTAGTTATAATGTTTTACAGAGAGTCACTAACTAGTTATACTGTTTTACAGAGAGTCACTAACTAGTTATACTGTTTTACAGAGAGTCACTAACTAGTTATACTGTTTTACAGAGAATCACTAACTAGTTATAATGTTTTACAGAGAGTCACTAACTAGTTATACTGTTTTACAAAGAGTCACTAACTAGTTATACTGTTTTACAGAGAGTCACTAACTAGTTATAATGTTTTACAGAGAGTCACTAACTAGTTATAATGTTTTACAGAGTCACTAACTAGTTATACTGTTTTACAGAGAGTCACTAACTTCTTATACTCTTCTATAGAAACTCACTAACTAGTTATACTCTTCTATAGAGACTAACTAACTAGTTATACTCTTCTATAGAAACTCACTAACTAGTTATACTGTTTTACAAAGAGTCAATAAGTAGGTATACTGTCCTACACAAGAGTCACTAACTAGGTATACTGCTCTACTAAAGTCAGTAGCTGTGTATACTGTTCTAGAAAGAGTCACTAACTAGTTATATATGTTCTTGTACAGAGTCACAATCTAGTTACACTCTTTTAAAGAAAGTCACTAACTAGGTAACTCTTGTATAGAGACTAACTAACTAGGTATAGTCTTCTGTAGGGAGTCAGGAACTAGTTATACTCTTGTATAGAGACTAACTAACAGGTAGGTATAGTCTTCTATAGGAGTCAGGAACTAGTTATACTCTTGTATAGAGACTAACTAACTAGTTATACTCTTCTATAGAAACTCACTAACTAGTTATACTGTTTTACAAAGAGTAAATAAGTAGGTATACTGTTCTACAAAGAATCACTAACTGGGTATATTGTTCGACAAAGAGTCACTAGTTAGGCATACTGTTCTAAAATGTCACTAATTATTTGTACTCTTTTACATAGAGTCACTAACAAGGTTTACTCTTTTATAGAGACTCATTAACTAGGCATAGTCTTCTATAGGGAGTCAGGAACTAGTTATACTCTTCTGCAGAGAGTCACTAGTTATACTCTTATATACAGAGTCACTAACTCGTTATACTCTGTATGCAGAGTCGCTAATTAGTTATGTTTTTCTACGGAGAGTATTACTAGGTATACTCTTCTTCAGAGAGTCACCAATTAGGTATATTCTTCTAAAGATAGTTACTAACTAGATGTACTCCTCTAAAGATAGTCACTGACTAGTTACAATCTGTACTATAATAAGACTAGGTAACTGGTGTTATTGTTAACAGAGAGTATAAGGTGGAGATGTATATTAATAGGTAGGTGCAATTATTTGAAGAGTAATGACTGCAATAGATTGTTCGGGGTTCGTCCTCTCTAAAAGTGGAGATGTACCCTGATCTTGAAATAACTTAACCTCAAATATTATTCAGTAACCAAGGTGTCCAAAGATGAGGTACTAGGACATTCTCTTCATCTTAATTTTATACAAGATATAAAAATGTCTGAAAATTGGGTAACATAAGTCAATTCATAACACTTTGGTAACATTGGAACGACCCTACATCATTCTGTAAGTGCATAACCGTTATGATGAAGTAACATGAATAGAACCTAGCTCCAACTGTAGATTTGCTTGCCTTGTCTTTTTAAGGAATGATTCAGAACCTATCCTCTCCAACAGCAGTGTTTGCCTTGTCTTCAGAACAAGTTGTTCAGGACTTAGCCTTATCAATAATAAGGTTTGCTTTGTCTCTTTAACAAACGATCCAGAACGTAGCCTTTCCAACAGCAGTGTTTGACTCTCTTCGGAATTATTTGTTCAGGACCTAGCCTTATCAACAACAAAGCTTATCTTGCCTTGAGAACAACTTGTAAAGGACTTGGCTCACCAAATGTAGAACGTGACTCATATGCTATTAACCATAAGTTACATCAAAGTCGGACCCACAGTACATTT